>NC_143255.1:30486250-30790500 GCF_984573655.1 Nuphar pumila
CAACGGGATAGACGATCAGACCCAGACAATGGATCTGATCGCGAGTCTGGTGCCCCAGTGCAAGGAAGTGGTGCCCATGCGCACTTACTCAAGGCGAGCCAAGGCTGGAAGTAGCACTGCACGTTGACAGCGCCCCGATCCACCAGCAACAACAAGTTACCTCGGGTCCAAGGACGGGACCCGAGACCCAGATCCAGTCATGCATTATTAATACCCTGTTTAGGGTTGCGTGAAGGCAGAGAATACTGAACATTGCAGCAGCCTTTTTCATTTTGTCTTTCAACAGTTTATTTTTTTGGATTTTATTCCTTTCATTTGTTACCTTTCATTTGGTTAATGTTCCTTCTATTAATCGATTGAATTCTATATTAAAAATAAAAACAAGTGTTATCGTTTTCGGTGGACCATCCTCTTATTTTCTGCATATCACACGACCGTGAGGGTCGTGCCATTATCGTCTGAGATCAAGGGCACCAAAGCCGGTTCCCTCACTGCATCAAAGTGGTATCAGAGCACCAGGTTTCCTCCTTCGTCAGCGGCATGGCTCAAGAGGCGAGGAAAGATCCTGCAAGTGGAATAGAGCGGGAGGAAACCAACAATGAAGATCCGATGTTGCGTATGATGGAGATGATGACCAAAATGCAAGAAAATATGTTGCGCATGAACAAAGAAGTGGCAAGGATATCAAAACGGCTGGATGGATTCGAAGATCGGCTTGTCATCCTTGAATCACTGGTGGAACAATGCGCAGCTTCAATACCAACGCCGGGAGCAGATATGGTTGATGGCGCAGCGGCTCGCGTGAATCCCATCTTCGCGAAAACAGGCCAGCCGATGCATTCTCAACCTGTTTGTGTCACCACCTCGCCTTCGGTCCCCCCCTCTCCATTCAGATTCGGGTACCCACCAATTGAACCAGGGGATCACGGCAGGACCCCCCATCACTCAGGTGTACCACAGCCCTGGCAGCGAGTCCCTGCGACTGCGTCGCAGGCTAGACCGGGTCTGTAGGACCCCAGCGTCCGTAGGCCTGGGTTCGTGGCCGCGAGCCACGAGGGCTGCGTCGCAGGCCAGACCTAGTCTGCAGGACCCTAGTGTCACGCCGGGTCCTACCGCGGGTCTGGGCTCGTGGCCTCGAGCCATGGGGGTTGCGTCGTAGACCGGGTCGGGTCTGCAGGAACCCGCTGGGTCCTGTTGTCGGCCTGGTCTCATCAGCCCGACCAGGAAAGGATCCCCCTTTCCCTCCTGAGCCCGTGCGTGGAGGCCCCGTGGCAGCACACCCGCGAGCGGGAGCCGGTGGACCCCTTTGGCTTGGGCCGAACCCGAGAGGGTCCGGACCAGGATTCTCCTCAACAGGGCCCAGACCCGGTTCTCAGGGACTATCCTTTGGGTCCCAGGGAGCGGGTTTGGGCCTCGAACCCCCTTATCCGACTTACCCAATTGGGTCCGGCTTGCGGGTCGTCCTGAACCAGATCCAATGCCTACCCAAACCTGTATCGGACCCGGACGAAGCTCCACTTTGAATTTGAACCGGGTCAAAACCAGACCCATTTTGTTACGGATCAATGATCGAGTTCAAACCAGGCCTTCTCACACCATAACTCGATCCATGATCCTACCCACCCCATTATGGGTCTGACAAATAGTGTAGGACTTGACCCGATCCAGATCCAATCGGGTGATTCATCCCAATACTACACCAACCAAACCCAATACTCGTAACAGACCCAATCCATTAACCCATCCTTGATCCAGAACCCAGTACCATACCCGACCCACTACCTCTACCCTAACCCAACCCATAACCCAGACCCATATTATCCCGTTCCTACCCACCTAGAGCCCGAGACCCGATCTTCAGTTATATCGGTGCCTCAACGCCGACCACAGATGGTTCCCACTCACGGGCCAGCCAGACAGAGACCGATTCCTATGCAAATTCAGCAAGTGTCAGCGCAACCTGAGCGCCGACCACATGTTATGGGAGTTCGTTAGCACCAGTTACCAGGCGAGCAGTACCGCGGAAAAGGAGATGATGTCGTGTTGGATGATGATGCTTTCTGGAACGAGTATCCTGCAGGAATGGTGGAGACTCATCAGCAGAGAGCACCAGAGCACCCCTCCACCTACGGGGTGAAGCTAGACCTTCCAGAGTTCACAAGACGATTCGATGCGGAGCAGTTCTTCGACTAGGCCTATGTCGTACAGTTTTTCTTCCACTACCACACTGTAGTTGAGCACCAACGTGTCTCTCTAGCGTCCACTCGGTTGAGGGGTCTAGCACAGACATGGTGGGTTGAGTTGCAGAGGTCGAGGGAGCGGCAGGGATTAGAGCGCATACAGACATGGGAGGAGATGCAGAGGTTGATGCAATCAAAGTTCGTGCCTTCAGACCACGCCGAGCGAGCCTACAAGGAGTACCTGACCTTGTGTCAAGGCACCCGTACCGTGGCGGAATATACTGCTGAGTTTTATTGTCTATCCTTGCGAGTGCAGATCGAGGAGACCGCCCGCCAGCAGGTCACGAGGTATATTTCTGGTCTCCGTCCTGCTATTTCTGATGATTTCAGTTGTGTCACAGTCGAGTCATTAGATCAGGCAAGCAGTTATACCATGAATGTGGAGGAAAAATTGAAAAGGAGGCAGGATTATAGAGTCTCCCGCAGTGACCAGTCCAGTCGACCTAAGTCGAGTTTCCCAACCAGGAGAGCGAGCTCCCCTAGGAAGGAAGACTTAAAGTCTACCCCTAGAGTAGACCCTAGCAAACCCGACCAGTCCGGACCCGCATACCATACCAGATCCAAGGCCAAGCCTAGTGAGTCTACCATTCATTGTTTTAAGTGTCGAGAGTTAGGACATGTTGCGTCCAAGTGCCCCACCGTGAACAAGAGCGCCCATTTCGTCGAGGGTATTGTTGAGTCAGCGTCCGATAGTGAGAGTGAGGGTGAGTTGTTGGTTAAAAGAGATGACGAGAGGGAAGTCGTGGAGTTCGACGGCAACGTTGAAAATTTATTGTCTATCTGTCATGTTTTGACCGCACCCCAAGAGTCGACCCCTGCAAAATGGTTGTGGAATAACATTTTTAGAACCCGGTGCAACTGTAAGGGGCATGCATGTGATGTTATAATTGATACTAGGGCGTGTGAGAATATGGTGTCCGAGAACGTCGTGTCCACCCTTAACCTGAAAACGGAGAAATTGTCCCAACCATATAAGATGGCATGGTTCAAGAGAGGAAATGAGGTTCCCATCACCCAGCGTTGTCTAGTTCGGTTCTCTATGGGAGAGCATTACCACGATGAGGTGTGGTGTTATGTAGCCCCTATGAGTGTGTGTCACATTCTTTTGGGACATCCCTGGCATTTTGATCGCAAGACCATTCACGATGGTCGTAGGAACACGCACTCATTTATTTTTAAGGGTCATAAAATAATCCTTCTCCCAATCAAGGAGACCGGTTTTTCCACTATAGATAAGCCTGAGCGAGTTTCCCGACTCGCGGGCCTATCATACTGGACTTTCTTGAGCCATTGTAGGGAGGATGGTTATTGTTATGCCATGGTGGCTAAGCCGTCTATGAGTACGTCGTCGCCCGTTCTCGCGGACATCGCGCCCCTTGTTGAGGAGTTTCGCGATATTATGTCAGATGACCTTCCTGATGGATTACCTTTGATGAGAGTGGTACAACATGCCATCAATTTTTTCCCAGAGTCGAGTTTACCTAACCTCCCCGCGTATCGCATGAACGCATCCGAGCATGCCGAGTTGTTGAGGCAAGTTCAAGAGCTACTGCAAAAGAGTTTTATTCATGAGTGTGAGCCCTTACGCAGTGCCCGCCCTGCTCGCTCCTAAGAAAGATGGATCCATGTGCATGTGTGTCGACAGTAGAGCGATCAATCGTATCACTGTTAAATACCGTTTTCTCATTCCTCGTTTGGCTGATATGTTTGATATGTTGTTTGGTGCCTCTATCTTCTCTAAAATTGATTTAAAAAGTGGGTACCACTAAATCCGTATCTGAGAGGGGGATGAGTGGAAGACGGCATTCAAGACACGTGATGGATTGTATGAGTGGTTAGTCATGCCATTTGGGTTATCAAATATCCCGATTACTTGCATAGGGAAGTTTGTTGTTGTGTATTTTGATGATCTTTTGATTTATAGCTCGTCTTTGTCTGATCATTTGAGTCATTTGCGTTAGGTCTTAGACATTTTAAGGAAGGAAAAGTTGTATGTCAATGCCAAGAAGTGTGAGTTTATGACGTCAAGTGTTGTATTCTTGGGTTTTATTGTGTCGTTTGATGTAGTTAAGGCGGATCCCGCCAAGATCCGTGTGATTGTGGAATGGCATACCCCAAAGACTATAGGAGAGATCCGTAGTTTCCACGGGTTAGCCACCTTCTACCGTCGTTTTGTGAGAAACTTCAACACCTTCATGGCCCCTATCACGGAGTGCCTAAAGGGGACTAGTTTTCATTGGACGTCTGCCGCGGGAAAGGCCTTCACGCTCATCAAAGAGAAAATGACTAGTGCATCTTAGCCCTTCCTGATTTTAGCGCAGTCTTTGAAGTTGAGTGTGATGCCTCTAAAGTGGGAATTGGTACAGTCTTGAGTCAGAATCGCAAACCCATTGCTTTCTTTAGTGAAAAGCTGACTCAAGCCAGGTGTCAGTACTCCACTTATGATGTTGAGTTTTATGCCGTGGTACAAGCCCTTTGTTATTGGAGGCATTATCTTATTTATAAGGAGTTTGTCTTTGTACACGGATCATGAGGCATTGAAGTATTTGAATAGTCAAAAGAAGTTTAGTGCTCGTCATGCCAAGTGGGTCAGTTTCTTGCAAGAGTACACATTCACTATTCGCCATCAATTAGGTACTCTGAACAAAGTAGCTGACGCACTTAGCAGGAAGAATAGCCTTTTGATAACTATGTCAGTGCAGGTCATTGGGTTTGAGCAGTGTAAGGAGTTGTACCCGGCAGACCCCGATTTCCAGCGAGTCTGGGAAAGGTGCCTCTCCCCTGATAGCACATTTGACCCACGGTTTAGCATACATAACGGTTACCTTTTTCGGGGTAATAAGTTAAGTGTGCATGCTTTCTCTCTTAGACTCCAGTTGATTTTCAAGTTACATGAAGAGGGACTAGCTGGGCATTTTGAACATGATAAGACGTTCACTCTGTTAGATGAACGCTACTTTTGGCCCAAAATGCGTAAAGATGTAGTCAAGTTTGTTCAGAGTTGTCGAGTGTGTCAAGTGTCCAAGGGTCCACATCAGAACAGTGGTTTGTATACCCCATTACCCATCCCTGAGCGACCTTGGGAACATGTTTCCATGGATTTTGTTGTGAGTCTTCCCAGAACCTCGCGTCGTTTTGATTCCATTTTAATTATGGTTGACCGTTTTTCCAAAATGGCTATCTTTGTTCCATATAAACGAACCACTGACGCCTCGTTAGTAGCTTCATACTACTTCAAGGGCGTAGCCCGTTTTCATGGGTTGCCTCACACGATCACTTCAGATCGTGACACGCATTTTATGATTCATTTTTGAAAATTGTTATGGACCTTATTTAAACCAAGCTCCAGTTCAGCAGTGCATACCACCCACAAACCGATGGCCAAACTGAAGTCGTGAACTGCACCCTAGGGAATTTGCTAAGGAGTCTAGTTGGGGAGAATGTCAAAACATGAGACCTAGTCTTGCCGCAAGCCAAGTTCGCATATAACAGTTCCATCAACCGGTCCATGGGCAAGTCTCCTTTTCAAGTGGTTTATGGTCAGTCACCCATCCATGTAGTAGACCTAGCACCTGTGTCCAGTATCCCAGACCCAGCCCCAGACGCATTTGATGTCGTTAAGTACATGCGTGATATCCACCGACAGGTCTGAGCCAAACTTGTCGAAAGGTACGAAGCCTACAAAGCTTTCATAGACCAAGGTCGTTGAGATGTCCAGTTTCAAGTCGGTCAGTTAGTTTGGGTTCACTTGCGTCCCGAGCATTTTTCAGTGGGTACTTATAGCAAGTTGAGTCCTAAGAAGTATGGCCCTTTTAAGATTCTCCGACGATTGGGTCTGAATGCTTACCTCCTTGAACTGCCTGAAGATTGACACATTTCGCCTATCATCAATGTGTCTGATCTATATGCTTACTGTGGAGACAACAAGTAGTTAGAGTTGACTTCTTCCCAACCAGGGGAGAATGATGCAGAGCAGGACCGGGCCCGGTCTACACAGGGTGACCCAGGCGTGTCCATGGATCTTGGCACCAATAGGATGGACGATCGGACCCAGACAATGGATCCGATCGCGAGTCTGGTGCCCCAGTGCAAGGAAGTGGTGCTCCTGCGCACTTACTCAAGGCGAGCCAAGGCTGGAAGCAGCACTGCACGTTGACAGCACCCCGATCCACCAGCAGCAACAAGTTACCTCGGGTCCAAGGACGGGACCCAAGACCCAGATCCAGTCATGCATTATTAATGCCATGTTTAGGGTTGTGTGAAGGCAGAGAATATTGAACATTGCAGCAGCATTTTTCATTTTGTCTTTCAACAGTTTATTTTTTTGGATTTTATTCCTTTCATTTGTTACCTTTCCTTTGGTTAATGTTCCTTCTATTGATCGATTGAATTCTATATTAAAAATAAAAACAAGTGTTATCGTTTTCGGTGGACCATCCTCTTATTTTCTGCATATCACACGACCGTGAGGGTCGTGCCATCATCGTCCGAGATCAAGGGCACCAAAGCTGGTTCCCTCACTGCATCAGACATTATTGAAACCACTAGAACACTTCTAGAATCTAGAAATGTTCCAAAAAAAAAATTGGGTTGAAGCTGCCCTTACGACGCTTTACTTGATAAATAGAATGCCTTCAAAAAATATTGAGAACATTTCTCCTATTGAAAAACTTTGGAAAATGTCTCCAGATTACAAAAGGTTGAGGGTTTTTTGGAGCAAATGTTTTGTTCTTACCAACAAAAATGATAATCTCTCTCTTAAAGTCATTCTTTGTGTGTTTTTTGGCTATGTCAAAAACCAAAAAGGATATAGGTGTTTTGACATTGAAAGAAACAAATTATATGTTTCTAGAAATGTTACGTTTCCTGAAAATGAAAGCGGGTTTACCAAAGATAATATCTAAGAGAGTTATGATTATTCGTTCCTCTTTGACCTAGTCAATGACAAGAGTGAAAATATTCATGAGAGTCAAAACACTCACGAGGAAAATGAGAATGTGAATAGCAGTCTTGACAACATGGACCTATCTCACGATAATTTACAAACATATATTCGTCGTACTGAAGATCACCCACAAAGTGCTTTAGAAAGATACTTCCAATGCCAAGAAGAAAATCCTTCTAACCTTAGAAAATCTATAAGAATTTCGAAAGCTCCTAGTAGATTCGTATCGTATGATTCCTTTGAACCTAGGTTTAGATCTTGCCTAATGGACATTCACTCGTATTTTGAACCTCAATCATATCATGAGGCCAAACATTGACATGAATGGATTAAGGCCATGAATGACGAGCTGAAAGCATTAGAAAAGGCAAAAACCTGGGAGATCCAAACATTACCTAAAAGAAGAAAAACTATAGGATGCAGATGATTTTACAAGGTAAAAACCAAATGCGACGGAACATTAGAAAGATATAAGGCTAGGTTAGTAGCCAAGGGTTATAGTCAAGAATATGGGATTGACTATGATGAGACATTTGCCCCAGTTGCTCGCATGACTACTGTTAGAACTCTCATTGTTATAGCATCGATTAGGAAATGGCTCATATTTCAAATGGACGTTAAAAATGTCTTTCTAAATGGTAACCTAGATGAAAAAGTATACATGGATCCTCCTCCTAGTTTGTCTTTAGCACATAGAAAAACTCTCTCATTACGTAAGTCCTTGTATGGCTTAAATCAAGCTCCAAAAGCTTGGTATGATAGGTTCAATGATGTAATGATAAAACTTTATTTCAAATCTTGTTTTACTGATACTACATTATTTGTTAAGTCTTCTAATGCAGGAATGGTGATTCTACTACTGTACGTAGACGATATGATAATCACAGAAGATGATAAGCAGGGAGTTAACCATATCAAAGATGTGTTTAAAGTCAACTTTGATACGACAGATCTTGGTTTTTTATGATATTTTCTCGGAATAGAAGTTGTTTAATCAAATCGTGATTATTTTTTGTCACAAACTAAATATGCAGCGGAGATCATTGAAAGATCAGGACTCTCGGATGAAAAATTGGTCGATACTCCGGAAGTCATAAATGTCAAAACGAAGATAGATGATGGAGAGCCCTTGCAAGATCCAACGCCCTACAGACAGATGATTGGGGTTTTGTTTTAGCTCTCTATTACCCGCCCTGATATATTTCATGTTATTCATTCTGCTAGTCAATTTCAGCATGCTCTCACTACAGTGCATGAGTGTTGTAATGAGAATTGTTAAATATATTAAAAAATCTATTAACCTTGACTTGTTTTTATCATCCTCTTCCTCACTAGAAGTCATTGCATATTCTGACTTTGATTGGGGAGGGGATATCAATGATAGACACTCAACCACTGGTTTATGTATTTTTTTAGGTGATTCTCTAATCTCATAGCGATGCAAAAAGCACCAGAAGGTGTCACTCTCCTCGATTGAAGCTGAGTATCGGACCATGGCAACCACTACGTCTGAGTTAGTTTGGTTGAGACAACTTCTCAAAGACTTGGGGGTTCATACTGCAGAACCTTCGAAATTATGTTGTGACAACAAGAGCGTTGTTTACATTGTCAACAATCATACATTTCATGAGAGAACGAAACACATTGAGATAGATTGCCACTACATTCGTGAAGAGTTCCTGCGAAAGACTATCACACTGTCATATGTTCCATCAGAATACCAACTCGCGGACTTCTTCACCAAAGCGCTACCATCACCCAGATTCTACTTCCTACTTGGCAAACTCTCAGTGGTTGTACCATGAGTTTGAAGGGGGGTGTTAAGATATGTTTACATATACATATATGTATATGTATATACATATATATACATATATGTATATGTATGTCTAATGTGTTGTAAACCGAAATACCCATCAAGGGTATTTTGGTACTTTCACTACAATAGCTGTCAGCCCAATAGGGGCTGACAATCCTTTTTAATTTCTTTTTACTTTTTCTATTTTTCTGGTTTTATTCTTCTTTTTCAGTTTCTAGGTTGTTGTAACATTGGGAGCAGCTCCAATGTGATCTGACCGTTGGGAGCAGCCCAAAGTCACGTTGGGCTGCCCCCAATAGCCCTCTTGTTCTATAAATTGGCCTTGAAGGCCTTGTATTCTTTTAGCACTCTTATGAGTGATTATATGTATATTAACATTTGTTAGACCCTTGTGTGGGTGGTTTGGTGATTCAATCAAGCATTTCACTTGATTGAAAGTGTGTTCTTACATGTTCTTGTGTGTGTATCGGATTCAATCCACTTTATTACAAGGATGACAACAGGGCTGGGCTCAAACTAGCTTAAAAAGGCCGAATTGCTCAAGAGTACTTCAAAAATCTAGCAGTAACTAGTGATGGATGATTATGATTAGGTAACTTCACAAGACTAGGAATTGTATGTATATAAGGTTCAAATCAGTTTTGGTATAAATTTATTCTTTTTCCCATCTGGTATGAAGCAGTTCAGGTCCTTGTCGGTTTGGGATGTTGTGGGTTCTGGCATAAATTGGTTAGAGTACAAGCAAGTTGGGGTAGAAATTGTTAAATTATGTATATATAAATATATATATACATATACTTATATATATATACATTAGTATATATATATAAGTATATATACGTATATATGTATATATACATAATTATATTTTCTTTTTCTGTTTTGTATAAACCAAAAACCCGATAGGGGTATTTTGGTAATTCCCTAATGTACCTTTTTCTTTTTCACTTTTTTCTCTTTTTCCCTTTTTTCTTTTTCCTTTTTTATTTCTTCTTTTTGCTTTTTGGAATCATAAAGGGGCCCCACCCATCTAGTCGTTGGGGCCCCAACAGTCATATTTATGACCGTTGGGGCTCCCAACGACTAGAAGGGAGCCCCCTTTATGGGTCCTCTTTAGTGCTTCCCTCCTCTATTTAAAGAGGAGGTTCCCCCTTGTAAATGTATGGGTTTTTACACCCTTCTCTTCCTTTCTTCAATAAATCCAACTTATGACTTTAAGTCATTTCCTATATTTGTGAGTTTTGTGTGTGCACATTTGGTGTTTGTGTTCTTGGCTCTTGTAGTCACTCTTAACGAGTGACTTTTGCTCTATTGGTGCTTCCGCCTCTTTTCATTACATGGTATCAAAGCTCGGTTGGTGATTGGGCTTCTCTTTTGACATCTTGGAAAGCGTGTCTCTCAAAGTTTTGAAGAAAGGAAGTATATTTAGTGCCGATGGAACGTGACTCTAAAGTGGAGCTCTCTTTCAAGCTAAATGGGTCCAACTATCTCATGTGGACCTCCGCTATGGAAAATCATCTAAGAGGTAAGAAACTTTGGGGTTTTGTTATGGGGACTACTCCCGAACCCTCTCTTGTTCTTACCAAAATTGAAAATGAAGTTGAAAAGGCTTTAGATGGCGATGAGCGCATCAAAGCCATTAATGAACATCAATCCAAAATCGAGGATTGGGAAAGTAACCATGCCAAAATCTTGGCATGGTTTATGAACAACGTAGATCTTAAAAATTGTGCCAATATTGCCAAGTTTAGAAGAGCCAATGAGGCTTGGTTTTTTCTTAAGGGTATGTATACCCAAAAGGATTTTGCTCGGCAATTCTTTTGCCAAGAAAAAATTCGTTCCACCAAACAAATGGATATGAGTGTCCGGGACTATTTTAGCTCTCTAACTCCTCTTTGGGATAAGCTTGCCCTTCTTGAGCCCAAATGGGTTGCTTTACAAGACATTGAACTAAGAAGGGAACAAATTGAAAATGAGCACTTTTTTCAATTCCTTCATGGACTTCGCCCGGAATTTGAACAAGTGAGGGCATCTCTTCTCCATAGAAGCAAAGCCCTACCTATTGAAGATGCTCTTGCCGAGGTATGTCAAGAAGAAACTCGACTTGGCTTGAGCATTAGGAATGATGAGGTTTTGGCCGTTAATAGGCCCGGTTCTAATGTTAAAGCATATAGACCTCCCCACTTTAACAAAAATATCAATGGGCCTAGAAAGGGAATCATATGCCACTATTGTAATGAACCGGGACACATTAGACCGGTTTGTCCTAAGCTTAAAGGAAAGGTTGCCGCGATTGGAGAAAGTTCTCTAAAGAAGGAAGAAAGTACCAAAGAAGGAGATATCAAAGAAACTCTTAATCATATCTCCGAAGTTCTCCAACACCTTCTCAAGTCTTCTCCTTCAACATCCGGAGCCGCAATCGCCTACTCTTCATCACCTCCAGGTATGTGGATACTAGACTCTGGTGCTTCTTTCCATATGACATCTCATAAAAACTCCCTTTCCAATGTTTTTTCCGAACCTATGTCCTCCTATGTCTCAACGGCCGATGGAACGTCTTTAAAAATTGAAAGTATTGGAACACTTGACTTCAAAAATTCTCAAAATTTCTTTGTTCCTAAAGTAAGAGTTGTTCCAAAAATTAATTTAAATCTTTTTTCCGTTTCCCAAATCACCGACCATGGATGCCAAGTCTCTTTCTCACCTAAAGATTGCATCGTGCAGGATCTCCAGTCAGGGAAGCTGATTGGGCAAGGCCATAGAAGGGGTGATCTCTATTTTATAGACTTTTTGACGCTTCCATCTAAGTCATCTTGCAATCTTGTTAAAGATAAAAGTATTGGAATTTGGCATGAGAGACTTGGTCATCCAAATTTTGTAAAAATGTATTTTTTCCCTTTTTTGAACAATACTTGTAAAGACAATCACATGACTTGTAAAGATTGCATTTTTTGGAAATCTAAGGCTATTCTGTTTCCTCAAAAAAGTTATTTTGCCACTCGGCCATTTGAACTTGTTCATTCCGATGTGTGGGGACCTTCCCCTATTTTATCTAAAGGAGGCTTTTCGTATTATGTGGTATTTATTGATGACTTCACTAGATTTACATGGATATACTTCTTAAGTAGCAAATCTGAAGTCTTCTCGTTCTTTAAAGAATTTCATGCTATGGTTAAAAATCAATTTTTGGGAAATCTATCTATTCTTAGGTCCGATTCGGGAGGTGAATATATGTCTAATGATTTTCAAACTTACTTAGAAGAAAATGGTTTTTCGCATCAACCAAATGAAAATATTGACTATTCCTTTTTATTTGACTTGTTACCTCAAGAAAACATCATAGATGATCATATTGATCTTAATGAACCTCTTGAAGATCTTGTTGAACATCCAAATAATGATCAAAACTTAGAAGAGAATGCTTCAAGACAAATGCAAGTCTACTCTAGAAGGAATGAAAGAAATCCTCCATGTGCCCTTGAAAGATTTTCTCAAAATGAGTCGATAGAAGAAACCTCTCAAAGAAGATCAAATCGCATTCATAAGATTCCAAATAGATTTGTTTCTTATGACTCTTTTTCCCCTAATTATCGAGCATGTCTTCTTGCTCTTCACTCATTTCATAAACCATCACATTACAATGATGCTAAACAATATGATCATTGGAATGAAGCTATGGAGCTTGAAATTAATGCCCTTAAAAAGGCACAAACTTGGGAAGTCATTGATCCTCCCAATGGCAAGAAACCCATTGGATGTAGATGGGTGTTTAAAGTAAAAACTAAGAGTGATGGTTCATTGGAAAGATATAAGGCTAGGTTGGTAGCCAAAGGTTATGCCCAAGAGTATGGGGTAGACTATGATGAAACTTTTGCCCCGGTTGCTCGAATGACTAGTGTTCGAGCCCTTATTGCTATAGCTTCTGTCAAAAAATGGCCCATCTTTCAACTTGATGTTAAAAATGCTTTCTTGAATGGTAATTTAAATGAAGAAGTTTATATGGAACCACCTCCAGGTATGAATTTAAATGGAAAAATTTTAAAATTAAAAAAGGCTTTATATGGACTTAAGCAAGCTCCTAAAGCTTGGTATGACAGGTTTAGTACTGTATTAATCAATTTAGGTTTTTCTTTTTGTTATACTGACACTGCTCTTTTTGTCAAAAGAACAAGTGACTCCATTATTATGCTTCTACTGTATGTTGATGATATGATCATCACTGGGAATGACAAAAAAGGAGTAAATGATGTTAAGTCTATATTAAAAGATACTTTTGATATGTCTGACCTTGGTTATTTGAGATATTTTTTAGGAATTGAAGTGGCCTATTCAGCACGAGGGTACATCTTATCTCAAATGAAGTTAGCTGCGGAAATTTGTACCAAGTCTGGAATATCTGATGAAAAGAAAGTGGAGACCCTTGAAGTTATCAATGCGAAACTAAGACTTGAAGATGGTGTTCTTCTTGAAGATCCAACCCCCTACCGCCAATTAATTGGATCCCTCACCTATCTATCCATCACACGTCCAGATATAGCTCATGCGGTTCATGCAGCGAGCCAATTTCAGCACGCTCCTACTACGGTTCATATGGCGGCCGTAATGAGAATTGTGCGATATATCAAAAATACCATCTCCAAGGGACTCTTCTTATCCTCTTCCTCATCTCTTGAATTAACTGCTTTTACTGATGCTGACTGGGGAGGAAATCCCAATGATCGAATCTCAATTACGGGTCTTTGCATTTTTTTAGGTGAATCTCTCATCTCGTGGAGATGCAAGAAGCAGCAGAAGGTCTCCTTATCATCTACTGAAGCTGAATATCGGGCTATGGCAATGACAACTATGGAGATTGTGTGGCTCAGAAGTCTTCTTACTGACATGGGCGTTAACATTTCCACTCCCACCAAGCTCTGTTGTGATAACAAGAGTGCAATTTACATTGCCAGCAATCACACTTTTCATGAGCGGACCAAGCATATCGAAATGGATTGTCATTATGTTCGAGACGAATATCTCAAAGGAACCATCACATTGCCATATGTCACTTCAGAGTATCAACTAGCTGACTTCTTCACCAAGGCGCTCCCAACTCCACGATTCATGTTTCTTCTTGGCAAACTTTCGGTCTTCTCCCCGTAAAGTTTGAGGGGGCGTGTTAAATTATGTATATATAAATATATATATACATATACTTATATATATATACATTAGTATATATATAAGTATATATACGTATATATGCATATATACATAATTATATTTTCTTTCTGTTTTGTATAAACCAAAAACCCGATAGGGGTATTTTGGTAATTCCCTAATGTACCTTTTTCTTTTTCACTTTTTTCTCTTTTTCCCTTTTTTCTTTTTCCTTTTTTACTTCTTCTTTTTGCTTTTTGGAATCATAAAGGGGCCCCACCCATCTAGTCGTTGGGGCCCCAACAGTCATATTTATGACTGTTGGGGCTCCCAACGACTAGAAGGGAGCCCCCTTTATGGGTCCTCTTTAGTGCTTCCCTCCTCTATTTAAAGAGGAGGTTCCCCCTTGTAAATGTATGGGTTTTTACACCCTTCTCTTGCTTTCTTCAATAAATCCAACTTATGACTTTAAGTCATTTCCTATATTTGTGAGTTTTGTGTGTGCACATTTGGTGTTTGTGTTCTTGGCTCTTGTAGTCACTCTTAACGAGTGACTTTTGCTCTATTGGTGCTTCCGCCTCTTTTCATTACAGAAATTGGGTTTGGTTTTGAGTTCAGGTCCGTTGAAGTGCTAAGGTACATACAAGTTGAGGTAGAAATTGGGTTTGGTTTTGGATTTAGGTTGGTTCAGGTGCACATTATAAAGAGCCAGCAGAGTTGGGTATAAAAATTATTTGGGCACAAAAGTGCTTGAATCTTAGATTTCTATACCCAAGCACCAACCTGCTTTTAAATTTTTTCTTAAGTTTTAGATCCAACAGCACAGATTGGGTCTGCCCACCCAACCCCATTTGACCCATATCCATGGATGCTGTGTTAGTCCAAAGTTCAAGAATGTCCAAGTTCTCATGTAATGATGCCTTTTTGGGTTCCTAAATTATTATTTATCAACTTCTGCACATGCATATCTCTGAAAAATCCCTATGTAGTCCAAAATAAGGATGTCTTCCATTTACTTTAATTCAAAAACCACACCCAAATCCAAAAGAAAACCAGATATAATGAAATAAATAATGCTGTCACGTAGCATGGCACTTAAAATTACAATAGTGGGACACCAAACCATAAAAATGCCTTCATTTGGTAACAATTGATTTGTGTATCTTAAATGGTGAACAATGGTTATTTATAAAACAAGTTCTATCTATGAATAAGAAATAGACATACCGATAAGTTATGCACCATAACATTGTTAACCTCATGCATGTGTAGTTCAGCCTGAGACACAACATCAATTCAATTAAATAAAAAAGAACGGAAACACCTCCTCATTTTAAAATATCTATTACTAAATCAGCTACCTCCATACATGAAACAAGACAACTCTCTCTCTCTCTCTCTCTCTCTCTCTCTCTCTCTCTCTCTCTCTCTCTCTCTCTCTCACACACACACACACACACACACCTTAATAATTGCCAGGTTAAATGCTTTGGAGTTATCTAATTCCGCTAATACTTTAAACAAAGATGAACATAAATAACTTAATCTTATTTATTGGTTTATAAATTCTTGCTGGTTTACTATGTAACCTGAAAGTGCATGGCCATGCTGGTGTTCCACTATCATTAACAACTTGAAGAGAACTAAATCCTATGTTATTTCTAAGCATAAAACAGAAAAAGAAAAAACAGATGATTTGATGGGCCCGGAGAAGAAATCCATCTAAAATTTTAAAAAACAAGAAGATTATAGCAGTAACTATGGCATTCTACCATCGGGAAAGCAACAGGAAAAACAACGGCTGAGATCCAGATATATAAAAGCAGTCCTACGTGAAAATGTTCATTAAAAACATTAATAGACAAACTGATACACAAATAAGATCCATGCCATCTGTGCATACTTGCAAGTAACCCCGTAAGAAAACCTTTTATCCCTGCACAGCCATAGATTCCTAGTTCCAACAATTATCAATCAATACCTGTAAAGACTTTGTCAGATGCACCACACTACGTTTTGTAGCCCCATATGCAGCAAATCTAGAAAACAAAGCCAAGTCTCCAACTCAGTATCATGCAATCACATAAAAGAGAGAGTTCCTGGATTTAAACAAAAGAATGACTCTAAAAAACTAAATAGATCTCTTTAAGAAATAAAATAATTTAAAATGATGCAGCAAACAGGGTTGCCTCTTTTCATAGATGAGAACTGAAGAAAACTGCAGGATGAGTATCTCCTTTCAGTTCTTGTTCAAAGTTTCTTAGTTAATTTCCTTGCATTGCTTGGTGCCTGAATATTTTTCTGTTGATGAAGGAAATAGTTAATCATAGGATAAAGGTTGGGTGGATGAAATGGAAAAGTGCTACTGGAGTGCTGTGCGATCGTAGAATGCCATTGCGGTTGAAGGGAAAGTTTTATAGGACGACTATTAGACCCGCTTTACTATATGGTAGAGAATGTTGGGCTGCCAAGAGACATCATATTCAAAAAATGAGTGTAGCTGAGATGCGGATGCTTAGATGGATGTGTGGAAATACAATAAAAGATAAGATTCGGAACGAAGAGATACGTAAGAAGGTAGGTGTTGCACCCATTGAAAATAAGATGCGAGAGAATCGTTTACGGTGGTTTGGACATATTCGGCGAAGGCCTAATGATGCTCCAGTTAGAAGGTTGGAGAAATGGGAAAATATATTAGTTAAAAGAGGTCGGGGTAGGCCTAGGAAGACTTGGATGGAGATGATAGGAAAGGATATGAATGCTTTGAACCTCACCGAGGACATGGCGTTGGATAGAAATGATTGGAGGAAAAGGATTCATGTGGAAGACCCAAAATGAATTTCTTTTTTGGTTCATATCGCTGACCCCAATTGTTTTGGGATGAAGGCGTAGTTGTTGTTGTTGTTGTTGTTGTTGTTGTTGTTGATGAAGGAAATAGTGGAATCCTGTATGGTGTTTTGCATGCATATTCTTGAATTGTTACAATGTTAAGTAGCACTCTGACACATGATAAGCATTGATATCCATTTTTCTTCACAGATGAGGCAAAAACTTTGAAGACAAGGAGCCACAGCTAAAGTTCTTGAGTTTGTCCAATAAAATAGTGCTAAAACAAATTCCAGTTTACTGCACCGAGGAGTAGGCCTCCCATCAGAACCAGCACCATCAATATTGAAAACATGACCTCCACGTGGTTGGCTGAACATCATTTTTATTGCCTACAAGCATCAAGCCCTCAAAGTTCAGAACATGAAAACAAGGAAATATCATGTTAAAAAATTAAACTGGTCACTTTAGGATATGTAATCGAAAGAAAATTTTACCTCTCTGCAACAGATCATCAAACCAAGTGTATTTGTAGTCACAACTTCCCTACAAACAAAAGTTATATCAGCTACATTTATCAGTGAAAATACCATTCCACGATGCATCAATGTAATTAAAGGATAAGTCTTGTAAGCATCTACATAAGATCTTCATCAGATGTCTCTGTCAATGGCTTGTAGCTGTATGCATTTGATCCAGCATTATTTATCTGCATTCATTACAATGACAGAACTAATTCAAAAAATTTATGGTGGTGGATAAAACCAAACTTTTTTACAAAGAAACTCCAACCTTCATAAAAGAAAAGGAAGGTATCTCAAAATACACATTCAGGATAATTGGATGCAGAGAAGTGCACAAATATTTCATCATAAAAAGTGTGCCAGCTTAGATTTTAATACATCTTAACAGCATATAACAAGAATCTGAAAACCAAAGTCTTCCCAATAGATTGTGTAAAGCCCAAGAAGTATAATACAGGGATGAAACAAAATTTAGAGAGGAAAAAAGAAAGCTATCTATGTAAGACCCGCATATTTTTTATAATTAGTTAAATAAATAATTAACGATATACCTTAATGTTCGAGTATTATCTTTATTTAATCTATTGAAAAGCTAATAAAATCATCAGCTCGAGCGAATTAAAGGTTTTGAGGAATTTAAAACCTAAAATTTTAGTTTGCAAATTGAAATCCGTTTGGACTTGGATTTTGGATCTGGATTTAAAAAAATTTGAAATCCATTATCTAGAGTAAGTGGATCCGGTATCTGGATCTGGATCGTGGGAAAATCAGAAATCCATTAGAGAAAAAATTGGATTTGGGTATTTGGATCTGGATCCCAAGAGGATCTAAATTCCACATTGGATTTGGATATGGTTTGATCCAAATAGAATTGGATCCAACGTGGATCCAGGATCCAATAAGAAATATTAAATAAGTAAGATTAGATAGTATATTTATTTAATATATTACTTATGAAATAACAAACTATATTAATGGAGTTATTAGTAAGACAAAACTTAGCTAAATGATAAAACATTAAAGAAAGAAAGAAATAGTGACATGGTGGGTCACCCCTCCCTAGTGGACCCCACCTAAAATAAAAAAAAAATGAATATACGTTTTGGGAACTTTGAATAGAGGAAGAGGAAAGGGTGGCTCAGCCCACCCACTTCTCTAAAAGAATTAATAATAAAATAATAGAGAAGTTATGAACATTGTAGGGTTTAAGTCAATTAAATGCTTGGAAGGAGAAGAGACCACACGTGATGGCCTCTTCCCCTTCCCTTGCCATTTAATGGACTCCCTATAAATAGAGAGTCATGTATATGGCTACGGGTCTCTCTCTCAACCTTCTCATTTTCCTATCTTTATTCTCTCACACTTCTCTCTATCTCTATCTCTATACCTCTCTTCTCCCTCTTGTTTCTTCTTCACGTGTGGGAGGTCTCCATTCAGGATAGAGGGTGCTGCTACTTCTTTGGAGGCTCAGCTTCAGTTGGAAAAGGTAGTGTTGCTGAACCTACCTTGGTGCAACCACGATTTCAAAGGTGGGAGCCTTGATCCCAGAGGTTTTTCCATCAAACCGATCTCTAAGGTAGGTACCTTGATTGCATACATGTGCATCGATATAGGCTGCATAAGTATTAATCTCTTCATGCTATTGATGCTCTGATTTTACATATGTAATTAGGAAGGAAAGCAAAAAGAAAGAATTTTATGTTTTATAGAAGTGCCCTGCGTTTTTCTGTACATATATGGTTGTGACGTGTTCACGTTATATCCATTAACATGTGATTGAATTTCAGGTTATTGAAAAAAAGGAAAATCAGGTTTTTACGTTTCATATTAAAGAAAATGATCTGCTTTTTATGTTAAACCTGATTTGTGTTTTTGTTAAATTTGATCTGCATTCATGTGAAATCTGATCCACAATGTATGTTAAACATGATTTGCATATTGTAGTAGGTTGTAAAAATAAAAATCAGATTTTTAGTTGCTGTGTTCTGCGTTTTTAAGGTCTGACCTGCATTAAATTTGATGTGTGGTTATGTTAGGTAATGCTTGTGTCTTATGTTAGGTAATGCCAGTGTTTTATGTTAAAATTTGATCTGAGATTTACATTAGATAGGATCTGCAATTTATGATTAATAGGATCTGCATTTTATCATGATCATGCCCTGTGTGGTTTATTAAATCAAATCTGCATATTATTTTTCTTTTACATATAGATTGGTATGCATTTTCCTTTCTAGGATGGAATCTGTGTTTTTGTTTCAAATAGTGATGGGTGTTGTCGGGTTTGGGGTTAGGTTGGGGTTTGTTCGACTCAGCTTATTCACCCGGGCTTGCTCTGTTGATGCAGTCAAACAATCCAGACCCTACTGGTCAGACTTCCCTGCTTGACCAGGGCCTGCCGACCCTGACTAGGGCGTGCCACACCCTGTTGAGCGTTGTTGTTGTTTGCTACCCTGATTAGGCACTGCCGGCTGGGGTCTACTTGATCCCCAGCCCGGCTGGTCCTTGGTGGGCACTGCAGGGTAACTGAGCATAGCAGGTCGGGGTTGGAACGACCCCTAGCCTGTTGTGTTTGGTGGTGTGCAGCAACTGCTGCACCCATGCAGGTGCATAAGGCTTGAGGTCAGCTCGACCCCAGCTTGATTTGTTTTCGGACCGGGCGATCAGCTGGGTGTGTCACCCTGTTGGTGTGCCACAACCATGTCAGGTAAATGGTTGCCGGCCACTAGAGGTCTGCCATAGTTCGTCTGAAATTTGATATATATATACACACACACAAATGTGAAAAAATTATATATAGGGGAAATGAACAGATGTATCGAAAAAAAAATGTTACAAGCTATGTCACATGGGTGCGGGTGCGGGTGCGACACGGGTGCGGCGCAATTTCAAAAATTTTGGACACGGGGACTCGGCTATATATATATATATATATATATATATTAAATATATATATATATATATTAAATATATATATATATAAGACTCGGTCAAAGTTGTGCCCATTAGGGGACAGGTGATGAGTTGTGAAGGCATTCTGTACACTTTCTTCATACAGGAATAATTCACTTTTGGGCACTTTCTTCATACACTGTAATAATTCACTTTCTTCATACAGGAAAAAACCACAAAAACTTGAGTTGTGCCCATTCTGTACTTAAAACTTGAAAGTGTACAGGTTTTTTAGTTGTGATGGGTTTTTTTCCTTACAGCTGTAGCCCAGAAAATTTCAAAAAAAAAATTCAAAAAAAAAATCAAAAAATGGACCAAAATGACCCTGGGTGCATTGACCACACCCAGGGTCGGGTTGACCGAGTCCGAGCCGCACCTGTGTCGGTGCGTGTCGACGCGGGTGCGGCGACCTTGGAGCCGAGTCCGTGTGACATAGGTTACAAGTTGGATGGGTGCGCGGTAGGACTAGAAGTGGGCTATCACAGCCAGTCATTATATATGTGCAAAATACACACACATATATATATATATATATCATTTATTTAAGTTATTCTTGTGGAAAAATCATAATTGGTTTTACATCTATGTATAAATGAACAAATTATTGTGTTTGGCTAATGATTAGACCATGTGATTCCACCATGATTTTTAATGTTCTTGCCATAATTGTTGTACGCATGCACAAGAGTTTTAAATAAGGTCTATAAGCATGAATATCTAACCTGTTATGATGGTGTACATTTGATCTCACCTAAGTACATTGTTTTAATTATGAGTGTAATTGGATTTGCAAACACATATTTTCTGACAGTTTGAAATGGTAAAGTATACTGGCATGATGATGGCACATGTGACATGATGTAATGTGATGTGTGTAGAGGTTGCAAAATGATTTACCTTCATTGCGATAGAAATGGAAAAGGTAATAGTTTCCATGATATATGAACAAATGAATGATGAACACCAAGTCATGGATCACGACCTTGGGAAAGGTCCAGTGAATTGGTGTGTATTGTGGCCCCAAAGCGGTGGTCGAAAATCTTATGATAGTTTAACTTAAAATCATATGTGCATGTGCACTGTGGGGGGCATCAAATTTGTATTTGATTAAGTAATTTTTAAGCACGTATGTTAAGAGAATTAACTAATTAAGAAATAATGTGAATATTAATTCTCTTGTGGCTTACAAGAAGAGAGTAAACACTAGGCTATGTTGAATATTGCTAAGCACGAAGGGTTACTTCCCCAACAACAGAGATAGGAGATAGCTATGAAATATAACAAGATGTGTCCAATCACAATGTCAACGAAGGGCTACATAAGTGCACAAATACAATAGGGTCTCTAATTGACTAATAACGATCTCATAAAAGAAATATACAAAAGTATAAATTTCACAACACAATGTAGGTGAGGTTATGGTATAGGAGAAAGAAACAAAAGTGGAGAAAAGATTTTAGATTTTGGTTTGTCCTATGATATGATCTTAGCAAATACTTGGTGTAGGAAGAGGGAGTCTCACCTAGTAACATTTAAAAGTGGGGTTAATACGAGTCAGATAGATTTTTTCCTACTTAGAAAGAGAGCTAGGGGTTGTTGCATCGATTGTAAGGTTATACCAGGAGAAAGTATAGCTACACAACATAGAGTCTTAATTTTAGTTCTTAGAATTAGACAATGCCGCAAAAGGGACAGACATAGGATAGATCCTAGAATTAAGTGGTGGGCACTGAAAGGAGCTAAACAAGGAATGTTTGTAGAGCAGGTAGTTAAGGAAGTTGATTGGTGTCTCGAGGAGGATTCAGAATTAATGTGGAATAAGATAATGGGTGACATGAGAAAGGTAGCTAAGGAGGTATTTGGTGAGTCTAAAGGAGGTGCACTGCTAGGTAAGGATAGATCATGGTGAAATGAAGATGTCAAATTAGCTATTAAGGTTAAAAGAGAGTGTTATAGAAATCTAAGTAGAGTCGTGATAATGAGAATTTGGAGAAGTAAATAATAGCAAAGAAAGAAGCTAAAAAAGTAGTTCGAAACGCGAGGGATAAGGTATATAAGGAGGTTTATGATAAGTTGGATACAAAAGAGGACGAGAAGGATATTTATAGGCTTGCAAAGATGAGAGATAGGAAATCGAGGGATCTGGGTATGGGTAGATGTATCAAAGATGAAACGTAAAGGGTTTTAGTCAAAGATGAGGAGATTAAGGAGAGATGGAAAGATTATTTTGATAAGCTATTTAATGGAAGTCATGCTCAGGATCTTGGAGACTTGTACATTCCTTTTCATGAGATGAATCGTGACTTCATGCGCAAGATTCAAAAGAAAGAAATTGTAGAGGCTTTGAAGAAAATAAAATCAAGAAGGGCAGTTGGCCTAGATGGTATACCTATCGAGGCTTGGAAATGCTTGGGAGAGAAAGGTTTACAATGGTTGACAAATCTTTTTAACAAGATTTGGCGGACAAATAAAATGTCTAATGAGTGGAGGAAGAGTACTTTGGTGCCTCTATATAAGAATAAGGGTGATATACAAGATTGCACAAACTATCGTGGTATAAAACTCATGAGTCATACTATAAAACTTTGGGAGAGGGTGATTGAGTTTAGGTTGAGAAAGGTTGTCATGATATCGGAGAATCAATTTGGTTTTATGCCTGGAAGATCAACTATGGAAGCTATACATCTTCTTAGACAACTTATTGAGAGAAATAGAGAGAGGAACAAAGATTTGCATATGGTTTTTATGTTTTATAATGTTCTCCACATAAAAATCCAGTGCTATTGTGTTTGACCAATTTGTAACCCGTCCAAGGTTTTGACCCAAAAAGTTTGAAAAGGTTTCTACTAATTAAAAAAAATCATGTATTTTTCGGGTTAAAAATCTTGGGGTGTTACAATCTAAAACTAGGGTCATCACGTAGAAGAAATTGGGGTGTTACCTATAATTCTTATTTTCATATTTGTAAATTCCAGTATTTGACTCCATTTTGTTAAAAGAGTTCTAATTATTTCTTTATTTATTTCCATAATGTCATATATATATATATATATATATATATATGCATGGGTCAATATAAAATGCACTTGCTATCAACAGCACATGAACCTCATCATGTTTTTCAATCCAAACAGCCACCTTCTTAGGCACCATAACACCATAAAACCCAAACGCTGTCACAAGCTCATATAGTTAAGGATATTTACTATTTTGTGACCATACATAAACACCTGATGTCTTGAGAAAGAGCCCAAGCAACTTATTTCCCAATACCAAAGAACTAAGACCAAAGGTGATTCTCTCTCTATTGTCATCAATACATAGTATAACCAAATGAGTTTTATTTCTTTAACAAAGTCACTAAAATTGAGATACTTCCAAGAGTTGTCTGATACAAAGCTGGTTCACCTGTTATTTTATAATTATGGGAAACTAAGACATATCACACATCAATGCCACAAAAGGAAAAAATACACATAAGGTCAAGACATACCCATATATCTATATGATTGAGCTTCTCTTGTGCAAAGGAAACTAATGCCTTGACATCATCTCCCTCTCTAACATCACAAATTGTACCCTAGAACATAACAGATGCCAGTATTCACAAGACCGACCACGTATATTTCTAAACAAGGAAAGTACTACACATTCAAAAGAATTTCAAGTGAAAGAAGAAACTGAATGGGTACCCACACATGCTGTCCAAACTCCTCCCTCAAATTCTGGACTGCACATTCAACACGTTCTACTGCACATTCAACTTTTAGTTACAAAGTTGCTCAATCTAGTTCCCAGTGACAGCCCGTAACTAAAGTTAGAAAAGGAATCAATACCTGATCTGGAGCATATTATGATGTTGTCACCAGCTTTCAGAAATTCTTTAGCAAGGGCATAACCGATTCCTATATCAAGATATAAAACAGTTTAAAGAAATGTTCTACAGCAGCACTAAATTCATCCAATGGATAACAAGAACTTTGCTATAGAAAAGAGCCATATGGAGGTGAAGAAATTTGTCTTTAAAATATCCAAAGATCAAACACCAAAATATCTATAATAGTGGTCCTCGTCTATGCCTAAAAACCTTTAGAAGATTACCCAAGTTATAAGCATCAAGTAATCAATCACAAGTCCAAACTGGAAGAAGTTTGAAAGTTAGGAGAAAGTTCAATATACCAGTACGTCTGCCATGATGATAACAACACTTGGTCAATTTATTGCTATACCAAAATTTGATATTGCCCACAGTGGAATTTAGATGGCCTCTCAGACATACTTGTTTGACAGTCAAAAAACCAATCAATAATCATCATATTTGTGACGCAGAACAGCATTGGTGGTGTTAGTCTTTCTGTGTAAATTTGCAGTACATGTAGTCGTATCTCCATGGTCAAGATCTCTAGTTGGTCTTCAGCAATAGAGACACTACAGGACCAAAACTGAGAAATACAAAAGGTACCATGCAAGCAGAGATTTGAGGCAGTGAAAACCGTATATGTAACGTTTGTTTGGACTGCTAGAAAGTATATAGCAGTCTCTTAGCTGACTCAATCACAAAGGTTTTTCATTTGCATCTCTGGTTTTCCAAACCAGACATTTCCCTAACCAAATACTGAGCTCTCAACATGCACTTACTCTCATAGCTCTTTAGATAGAAAATGAGCTCATTGTATCAAATGAGCTACATCTAATTGGCTTAGATCATTAGAATGATCCACTTTGCTTGGATCATTCTAATACATATGATTCTACAATTTCACACCCAAACTGAGGACCGAATAAAGGAAGACAAACAAAAAGAAAAAAAGAAGCATCAAATCTACAATTAAAACCAACTACCCAAGAAAACCGTAGATTTCTTCTTTCTTACTCTTCAACAGAGAACGAAAAACCCTAGAATTAACAGATATGACAAGTATTTCCAATTAAATTTATAAAGCAAATGGAGAACAACAAAGATCGGTTTCGGCAGAAGAGGTACCTTTCGTCGAACCTGTGATTAGTACATTGTAAGGAGGAACCATGGGTTCTCTCGGCTTGGATTCTGCCCTAATTATGTTTGGCATCCCTATTTCTCCGAATTTCGGGTGGTTTTCGACGGGGAAAAAACTGCTGCGACCGCGGAGACGACCGTCGATCGAAGGGTTTAGCGTTACTGAGATGAATTGAAGCCTCTCTGGCTTGAAATTGGGGAGAACAGAGAAGGGAGAGAGTGTCAGAAAATGGAGGGAAGCCATTGGAGTTACAGTGTTGGGGAAAGGGATAACGTAGCGCCAAAAATAATATATATAATTATTGTTCGATATTTTAAAACTCAGAAAGCCTCCGAATTTATCAGTTATTTACAAAGACACGACTGCTTTTTTTTTGTTATTACATTTTATGTTCTTTCATTTTCTTAAGTACCCAGCCAGGCTGCTATGAATACGAAATTTACCTTTTGGTCCCTCGTTGAGAAAAAGAATTATATTCTTCAATTAAATAAATAAAAAATTAAGGGCATTTTTAGTCATTATATTTCTATAAAAAATTATTAACTCAGTGACTTTAGGAAGCAGCGTGTCTTTGGAAAAGGTAATTTGTTATTAAAACATCCAATCGGTTAAAATAAAACAGGTGACCCCATGTGGGGTCACTTAATGGGCCCACCCTTCAGCGAGGTAAACACGAGATCCCATGTGGGGTCACCGACACTCAAGCTCTTATGAAACCCACCGGTTAAAGGTGCCTGCATGCCGGGTAGGAGTCAGAATTTGGGACGAAAGGGTCAGCACAGCACACCTTTTCTTATGCCTGTTGATACTCTGTGTGTGTCCCAGGTGAGTGAGGGTGAATGTCCTACTTGTAGTTTTAAAAAGCTTATTAAAACTTAGAAAGCTTGGGAAGTGTCAAACCTAAGTTGGATGATTGATTTTCTTGATTCTTAAATTTGTTCATGCTAAATTATTGAAAAGATCATAAATAAATAAATAAAATATAATATAAAAGAGTACTTAAATTCATTATTGCACCGATAGATCTTGATAGGTTAGATCTTTCAAAACCTCTATAGGTGGTATTTTCTTCTTCTCTAAACTTAATGAGAGAGATGTTTTTTCTTTCTTGACGGTGAGGCAAAAGAGAACAGCCACTATATATGGTTTTGAAGACCGTAACCTAATTGTAACCACTTTATAGTTTTTTTTCAATTCAACTCATCATAAAATAAAAAATTGACGAGGTATCAACATATTATTATAATCATACTTTATAAGATGTCATATGGCCCAACCATATAAGATCACTTTATATGGGCCTTCTTCTTAAATAGTTTATAATGAGTGATTAATTAGATATGTAGGTCCACATGAAATATCTAAGAGTCTCTCACTTAGGCCACATATGTTACCATATAATCACGCATTATATAATATCCTTATGAGTTGAAAATTACTATTTTTTCAAATGACGTCTCCAACACTCTGATTCATTGATCATGTCAACATAAAACCAAAGTGATCTTCATTGCATTCATCATAATTAGACCCACCAATGATTACGTATATTGACATAACCAATGACATAGATCAAGTATGAATGTAAAGCATGAAAATTGCATGTAATATGATCTAAACATGTTTATTTCCAACTAGTCATGTCTTATTTTTTAGTGAGATCACAATAAATGAGTACAGAATGAAACTGGAAGCTAAGCTTTATACTGAAGTAATGAAACTTTATTTTATCTCAGAACATCCGAATATAAACTCCCACTAAACTAGCATATTATTAAATGATATAACACCCATTCGAGTAGTATGCTCATGAAAGACCTTAGGTGGTAAACCTTTGGTAAGTAGATCTACAATCATGGAGTTTGTGCCAATATGTTCAATAGATATTTGACCATTCTTCACTCTTTCTTTAACAACAAGGAATTTCATGTTTATATGTTTTGACTTTGATGAACTCATGTTGTTGAAATATATCACTGTCAAATTATTGTCAAAAAATAACTTTAACAGTCTTTCAATATTATCTAAAATCCGTAGCCCAGTGACAAAATTGAATAACCATATTCCATGGTTGGATGTTTCATAACAGGCTACGAACTCTGCTGCCACAGTGAAAGATGTAATGAGTGTCTGCTTAGCACTCCTCCAAGAGATAGCTCCTCCGACCAACAGATAAACATAACCTGACATAGATCTGCGAGTGACTTGGCATCCAACAAAGTCAAAATCAAAATACCCAATGATTAGGGGTGGCAAAATCTGACACGACCCGGCAACCCGACCCACCAACCCGCCTCTTAGGCGGGTTTGGGTTGGGCTTAAACTAACCTGTTTAATAAATGGGTCGACCCGCCTAACCCATTTACTAAACGGGTCGGGTTCGTGTTAGGGGTATGCCAACCCGACAGACCCGTTTAATAAACGGGTTAGGCGGGCGAGTTGACCTGCCAACCCGTCTGTCGACCCGCCAACCCATTTACCCGACCCAACCCGTTTATAAACGGGTTGGCGGGTCATGTCAGGTTACTCGTTTAATAAACGGGTCGGATTCGTGTTTGCCACAGCCGACCCGTTTAATAAACGGGTCGGGTTTGGGTTGATGTATGTTGACCTGCCAACCCGATCTGATTGCCACCGCTACCAATGATCTTTAACTGATTCAACTTTTTGTATATGAGCATATAATCATTTGTTCTTTATAAGTACTGCATAACCCGTTTGGTTGCTTTTCAATGATTCATTCATGGGTTACTTAGATATCTGCCTAACATCCTAACAATGTATGCTATATTCGGACGTGTACACACTTGAGTATACACAAGACTCTCTACAGCAGATGCATATGAAATCTTTTCCATATCCTTAACTTCAAACTGGTGTTTGGGGCACTGAGTGAGACTAAATGTGTCTCCCTTAGCAACTGGGGTGTCACCGGGTTTGCAATCTTTCATGCCAAATTTGTGAAGAATCCTTTTGATATAGATCTTTTACGATAATTTAATAATACCCCGAGAACAATCTTGATGTATCTGAATTCTTAATATAAAAGAGGTATCACCAAGATCTTTCATTTCAAATTTCTTTGTCAAAATTCTTTTGGTTTCATGCAATAAGCCTATATCATTACTGGCAAGTAATGTCATCGACATATAAAACCAGGAAAATATATTTGCCCTTACTGGATTTATGGTATATGCATTCATTAACCACATTCATCTCAAAACTAAACGAGAGGACAACTTGATGAAATTTATGATACCATTGACGGGAAGCCTAAGTCCATGATGAATTTCTATAATTTGCAAACTATTTTCTTTACATCGCTAAAGACACAATATTCTGGTTGCACCATATATATTGTTTCATCAATGTCACCATTAAGAAATATAATCTTTACATCCATCCGATGTAGTTCCAAATCAAAATAAGTCATAACTGCCATCATTATTCTAAAAGAGTCTTTCATAGAAATTGGAGAGAAAGTCTATGTATAGTCAATGCCTATCATTTTGCAATAAGACGTGTCTTATATCTTTTCATATCACCCTTTGAATCCTTCTTGCTTTTAAATATTCATTTGCAACCAATGGGTTTTACACTATTAGGTAATGAGATAAGATCACATACATCATTGTCTTTCATGGATTTAAATTCTTCATGCATGACATCTATCCACTTTTGAGAGTTAGAACTCGGTATAACTTTATGGAATGTGATTGGATCATCTTCCTTTAAGCCAGTATCACCCTCATATTCTTGAAAAAAAATAATATAATCATCTGGAATGACCCTTCTTCTTTCTCTATTGATTTCCTTAATGACACTTTTTCTTGAGTTATTTGAGGTATTTTTTAAGGTTGTTGAGTTTATACTTCAGGAGTAAAAACTTGATTTTGAATAGAAAGATCTTGAACATTGCTTTGTTCTGAATTTGTTCAAACAATGACAAAAATTGAAATCTGATCATTGTCAACAATAATTGTATAAAGAAAAACAAATTCTTCTTCAAAAGCAATGTCTTTTACCTTATTACCTTCCTCAAACTCAGCATCCTCAAAGAAACAAGCATTTTTCATCTAAAAAAAGTACTTATTCACAAGGTCATAAAATTTATAACCTCTAAATCTTTTAGAATATCCAACAAAATAGCAGCTAACCGTTCTTGAGTCTAGTTTTCTTTCATATGGCCTAGGCTCAGCTGCACATCCCCAAATATGAAAATGCTTCATACTTGACTTCTTGTTTGTCTATATTTCATATAGGGTTTTAGTTACTGCTTTAGTTGGTATTCTATTCAGTACATAAGCTACAGTCTTTAGTGCCTCTCCTCTGAGGGACTCTGATAAAGTAAAATGACAGATCATACTCCTTACCATATCCTTTAAGGTCATGTTTCGTCTCTCAACAACATCATTTATGCTAGAAGTACCTGACATGGTGTACTGAGGGATGATACCATATTTCTCTAGGAATTTAATAAATGGCCCTGGACGTTGTTCACCTAATTCATCATATATACCATAGTATTCACTACCATGATTAGATCTGACAACTTTAATCCTTTTACCAAGCTAAATTTCAACTTCGGCGTTAAATGATTTGAACACATCCAGTGACTGTGACTTTTCATGAATCAAATATAGGTACCCATAACGTGAATAGTCATCTATGAATATAATAAAATATTATTAACCATTCCAAGAAGCTATAGGGAATGACCCACAAATATCCGTATGAATAAGTTCTAAGCCGCTTGTTATTCTGTTGGTACCTATTTTGTTTATTTTTTTTTTTGTTTCTCTTTTATGCACTCAACACAAACCTAAAAGTCAGTGAAATCAAGAGAATCAAGAATTTCACTTGTTACAAGCCTTTCAATTTTTTATTTAGAAATATGACCTAAGTGTTGATTCCATAAAATAACAGAATTCTCATTGGCTAATTTTTGTTTTGTATCTTATGAACTTGCATGCAAGGTTTCATGATATGAGGTAATAGTATTAAGTAAATATAGGTTATCGATCATAGGTAAAGAACTAGTTCTAATAAGATTTGAATTAAGAAACAACTGACTATTTTCAAATAAGTAATAATAATCAAATTTGTCTAATGCGAAAATAGAAACCAAATTTTGTCTAAATGACAATACAATGTATGTTTCTTTCAAATCTAAATAACAATCAATCTTTAATAATAACTTAAGTTCTTATTGCCTCAACTTTAACTAATTTGCCATCAACGACATAGATGAATCTTTCAGCATCAATTGGCATTCAGCAATTTAGGCAACCCTATATAAACACACTTATGTGAGTGGTAGCACCAGAATTCATCTACCAAATGTGTTTGGGTACAGAAGTTAAATTAATCTCAGAACAAACTAAAGTAAGGAGGGTACCTTTTTTTTCACGCAAAGCATGATATTTTGTACAATCTTCATGTGACCCTCGCTTTTGCAAAAGAAATAAATGAACTTTGGATTCTGATGTTTCTTTTTATTTTTTTTGCAATAGAGGGTTCACTGCAGCTTTCTTATCATTTTTCTTTTTCTTAAATTTGTCTTTAAAGGTAACTGCCAAGTGAGCACTTTCTGTCTTTTCTTGTTTCATCATTTTTTCTTATTGTACATAATGTGAAATAAGCTTATTTAGAATTTATTTTTCTTTTTGGCAGTTATAATTGACCTTAAATTGATTGTATTGTACAGAAAGAGATATCAAAACTAAATGCATGAATAAGTTCTCAGACAACTCTAACTTTAGTGCCTTTAATTTTGAAGCAAGATGAGACATTTCTATAATGTATTCCTTTATGTTCCCTTTACCTTTATATCTTATTGAAACAAGACTCAAAAAGAGAGTGTTTGTCTCACCCTTTTCGTTTTTAACAAAACGTTTTTCAATTTTCTAAAGGAACTTCTTGGCATTAACCTCTTCTAACATAGCGTCCCTAAAGGTTTTCGAAATTGCACGTTTTATGATCATAAGACTCATGTGATTGGATCAATCACACTTCTCATAGTTCATTTTATCCTCAGTGGAACTTCTATCTGTGAGAGCAGTGAGTTGATCATCTTGAAGTGCAAGGTCTAAATTCATACACCAAAAAACAATCAAAATATTTTATTTTCAGTTTTTGAAGTTTGAGTCATTCAAAAAAATGATTGAATTGATATTTGCAGATATTGTAGAAGTAGAAGAATTAAATAAATAAAAAATAAATAAACTACAACATACTCACAATTAATATACATATTCACATGCATTAACATTAATAAATATATTTAAACTGTGGTAAACTTCATCACAAGATACCCAACACAACATTGACATTTAGTCTTTGGACAAAAATGTTAACTTGTAAGTGATACTCTTATCAAAGTAATCAAACATGGACAATTAATCTCGTCAAACAATAAGCCTTTCTTTGGACTGACTCATTGTTCACATAAAAAACTTGATAATCATCTCATATTTATTACTAAAAGTATATTTGAGTTTGACCAAATAGTAATATTTCTTTGGGCCGATCACTATTCACATGAACCTCAAATATACAAATATCTTAATATTCCAAACAAGTCAATCTTTACAAGAGATGTTACTTTGGTAACATGTTTTAATCAACGTATTTTATAATATCAGATCCTTATTTTGAAAAGAATACCAGAGTTTAAATTTAATATGTGATTACATGCATATGAACAAAAAGAAAACAAAGCCATAATCCAAATAGGGTCAAAAATATATCTGAAATCAACCCTTTAAAGGGGACTAAAAAATGCATACTTAATGGCCTGAACCAAAAAATTTAAAAAAAAAAATGTCTCCTTTTTTTTATCTCCATAGCCATGCATCGAGGTCTGGCCTATCAGGTCAGGTCGGGTCAAGCCGGGCCAGACCTGACCTGCGGGTCAGACGACAGCCAATCTGGGTCGGTCCCCGTAAACCAGATGGGGACCGAGCCCGGCCGACAGTGTGCCCCCCGATTGGTCACCCAACAATGGTTGGGGCGAACTGAAAACCCTAACTGTCAGTCGTCGAGTGCTGGTACCTGATCACCCTACGGTGGTTGGGGCAAACCGAAAGCCCCAACTGTCATTGTCGGGCGCCAATCGGGGTCCGATGAGGGTGACCAATCGGGGGGCCTGCAAGCACTCCCTAGTCGTCTGAAAACAATGGAAGGACCCTTTTTCTATTCGAAACTGAAAGGGAAGGGGCCGATCGGCCCCTCCTTCGTTCAAAACTTTAGTGGAAGGAACAGATCAGCCCTCCCTTCATCCGGGAGCAACCGAATGGTGCAAAGAGGGCCATTCAGCCCTCCTCTGCCTATACCTTGAAGTCGAATGGGAAAATAAGAGGGGAGGGGGGATCTAACCCCTCACCAAAATTGATGAGGGATCGGGGAGGACTGTCTGATCCTTCCCTCCCTCTCGATATCTGTGCAGGCACCCGACGGTGTCTGCACCAAAACCCCGAATGACGTTCGACAAACTGTCTGGTGGCTTACACCATCGAAAGAGTGTACCACCCCACGACTGGTTATCGATCCCAACAAAACCCCATCTTACACCGTCGACTGTGATGAAAATAAAAAATAATTATTAACGACCCCTAATGTCGGCAGTCAAAGGAAAAAACTGAATCCGATGGGATTCGGGCAACCCAACAAAGAAAAGAATGACAAAATCAAATATTTCAATGATTTAACAAGAACAAAAAGCTTTGATATTAATTGTTGAATTCCTGATTAGGGAAATCATATTTCTTAATTCTTAAATTTGTTCATGTTAAATGATTGAAAAGATAAAAAATAAACAAATAAAACATAATGCGAAAGCGTACCCGAATCCATTATTGCACCAGTAGATCTTAATAGGTTAGATCTTTTAAAACCTTTATAGGTGGTATTTCCTTCTTCTCTAAACTTAATGAGAGAAGGACAATTTTCTTTCTTGATGAGGAGGCAAATGAAAACAACCACTATATATGGTTTTGGAGACCATAGCTTAATTGTAACCACTCTATAGTCTCCTTTCCAATTCAGCCTATCATAAAATTAAAAATTAACATATGAAAATACATAAGTATCTACACATTATTGTAACCATACTTTATAAGATGGCATATGACCCAACCTTATAAGATCACTTTATATGGGCCTTCTCCTTAAACAATTTATAATGAGTGATTAATTACATGTGTAAGCCTGCATAAAATATCTAACAACCTAATCATTCAATCAGCCAAATACATAAAAAAATTGGATCAGGATCAGGATCGGAGTCAGAACAACCAAAAAATAATAAGTGTCATACTGGATCTGATCCGTCTACATCCTTAGAACTGAAACCGCATGCTTCTTTCATATTTGCTTATTTCATGCTTACAAAACTTTATGAAAAACTCATAAAGGATGTTTCTCTTAATACCGAAATTAACTTCTATGTCAAACAGTTAAACATATTTCTTGTGCTAAAAGAAATACATTTTTCTAAGTAACATAATCAATGAGTTTTATCAAAATTATTTAAGAGTTCACTTCAAGTAAAGAATACATGTTTTTACCATAATTTTATGTTATTCTCTACTTGTTTTTACTGTTGCATCTTATTCGCTTTCCCATGTTCCTAAAAGTCTCATATTTCATGCATCCATTCGTTTTTAAACACTCACTTCTAGCTTCATGCATTGCTTATTACACCCACTTATTACTCGTAACTATTATCCTACTTGGTAAGAATTGGAGCGGGTGGAAAAGTTGTCATTTTTTCTTTTAAACTTGCATTTTTTTCCACTCATTTTCTCGCTTCCAAACGTTCCCTAAGTGACCCAATCATTTTTCTGTGAGATAAGACCAAGACCTCTTAAAACACACTGGTTTGATGGAACGGAATTAGTTATATATTAACAGTCAATACCAGTCAATACGTGAAAGAAAAAAGTATCTGTTTACATGAATTGAATAAAAAAACAGATTACAACAGACAAGATGAAAAAATGGGGGTTCTAAACCCCTGTGAAGAAAGTCTGATGTTAGCAAAATTAATGGCATAACAGCTGCTCTGTCATTTGAAACACCACCTATCAGAAGTCAATAATCCGGGGACCTGTATATTTTACACCATCCACAGGAAACTCTTCCGGGGTCGGCTGCTCGATCTCTTCTAACCATCTATAACAAGTCGTGTTGTCATCAACAGGAAGAATTGGTCCTGAGATTCAGAAAAGGAAACCCATCATCAGTATAAGTTGGAGAATGTAAGAAATCATTCAAAAGAGACATCTTGGTAGTAAGTAGCATACAATTAGAAATAGCATTAAGTTCACAACACTAGGAACTCAGAACATAAGCAGCATATGAACTAACCAGAATAACTAGAATAAGGTAATTCCCGGTAATAGGTGCAATCCCGGCCTTCGGGAACCGAATATGGTGGACCGAGCACATCAAGCACCGCACATGGTGTCACAGCTTGCAAAGAATGCAAGTTGCCTCCTGCAGCTGGATAGAGCACCGAAGTATTGCAAGGGGCAGTGAATACACTATCAACCTTCAACCTTGCTAGTCCCACTGCCAAGTGCGCCTTGGTCAATTCAACTCCAAATGACAATGACAAGAAAATTAAATCCAAAACACAGAATTGTACTCACCATGAGAAGGCAAATCAATTTCTGATTCAAATGGTTCAACCCAATCATATGATTTGAGATGCACTGATCCGAATAAAAGCTTGCTGAAAACAGTCATGCCGGGGTGATTATGCAGCGGAATGATAGATGATGTAGGGAGCAAGAAAACACCAATCTGCACAAAAGATTAATACCATTAGAAGATCAAATTGACCCCTAAGAGCCAAAGACAAGTCCAACTTGCTACCAAGGTCCATGTGAGTAAAACAAAAAAACAAAAAAAACAAAACAAAAATGTGAATGTATAACACATGTTAAAAGAGTTTGCAACGAAAAGGACTACAGAAAGTTGGAAATAACAGAGTGAAGTCCATAGTTTTCCACTACCCGTCCAGCTGCTATAGGTGTCTAAGAACCAATAAGATTATGAATCATAACTATTACAGATCATTATCCAGCTAAATGGAAAATCTCCCAAGTCCCAACCTTCAATTACAACAGGGCAGCTTTCAAAATTCATGACAGTGAAAGTTACGAACAATTGACCTTTCTCAAAATACATTTTGTGCAGCATAGACAGATAATCGTAAATGGTTACCATGACTTTGAGTAAGATGACTATATCCTTTTTTTGGATGTCTAAAAGATTTTCTTATGAACTAAGCAAGTTCTAATACCCAATTTCTGTTACCGACCGGCATGCATATTACGCCGATGAACCAGCTATCTGCTCAATTAGTTTTAAAATGTGCAACTGATAATCCAAAGAAAAATTATACAAAGGTTGGGTATCAGTGGTAGTGGCATCCCCAAGACCCCAAACATTTTCTACCTAAATGTATTCCAGGGATAAATAATTCAGCACAATGAGAGAATTATTCTTACATAGACAGGTGTCTTATCAAAATTATTGATATATAGGACCAAGGTTGCCAGACTAGGAAGCTGAAGCGGGAACCGCTATACGGGCAGAAGCAAGGAGCTAGAAGTGATGCATTTTAAAATGTATAAAAAGCGGAAAGCGAGAAATAAAAAAAAGCAATATAAGAATTGGATGGGAATCGAAATGGAACACAAACAAAAACTAAAATAAAAGTGATTAATCTTAAATTTTATGATTTTCTAGTGTAAGAGTTAAATTTTTAACAAAATTTAAAAATGATGATTGCCAATTTAGAGAAAGTACATGAAAGTGAGTGAGAAGCGTAGGAGAAAGCACATAAAAATGTGAAAAGTAGAGTGAGAAAACATATAACAAGAATAGATGAAGTGTGAAAAGCATAGGAGAATCGAGATTCCCATCAAGCTTCGGAAGCGAGGAGTATCACATGTCCGAAGCGAGTTTCCAGGAAGCCGGCTTCCTGCCTATCTAAGAAGCTTCCGGTAACTCAGTACAGGACCATCAGAAAACAGATTTTAAGCCACTGCCAAGAGTGTGTGGTGATAGTTTGCACATCGTTGCCTCCAATTGAGAACTCAATCAATCATTAAGACATAAGACTAAAGTATTCATCTGTTCTCCCTTGAACACCGGTGAATAATTGTGCTCTTGATATGGAGAAAAAGATGAATTTGAGCGACCAAGCCAATTGTGACAGGATTTAGGCATGGAGTTTATGACGTTCAATTGAACAGACCAACCTCAATGAGAAACACGCATTGCACAGGTCTGTGCAACTTAGTGGACAATACAACAAGTAAATCAACCACTCAAGCCCTGAATAGAACCACTGCTAGAGAGCAATGCCAGGAGTTTGAAAAGTTGAATTTTCTTCAGAAACAAACAATGCTAATCCTAACTAACTACAATATGATGGGATCTATGGATACATGAGCTTATCTAGAAAATGAGGATACGTTGAATATTTCATCAAACAACACAATACAATACATATATCCAAGATAACCCCACTTTTATTGATAATTAACAGGTATACTGTGTTATGTAATGACAAGTATAAATAGCAGGTATACTAATACTCACCGAAAAGTTCTCGCGCTCGTCTATATGCATATATGTCACTCTTGGAGTTCCATTCACAGGCCTACCGTTGTCGAAGAAAAAATCTTCACTTAACCCGACATCAGCTGGCTTCATCCTATCTGTGACAAAATGCCCACTTCGTAAGCAACTAGGGCAGCATCATAAATTCCAAGCTCAATCTAAAATGCATGAGCAATTGAGAATGTAGCAGAGTTCAGGACATAACTTAGTAATTGTTGCACTTATACATCACAACTAAAACTGGGGAGCAGATCAGGTAAAACGTTTTATGTAAACTGTTTCACAGGGAAGCGACACCTGTCCTGCATTGTGGGGTGAACAAGTACACAAGGACAGATGTCATGTGTTGTGTTGGTATCATACAATAATGTTGTAAGTTGTAACCCACTGTATTACCAGATCAGCGCCACTAAAACTGCACCTAGTGAGGAAGCATGCCATCTGATAGCTAGAGAACTTTGCAACAGGCTATTAATGTTAGAGCCTATGAAGGAAGGGGGTAATGGGGGTGTGTCTTGATGCAGCAGCTTATCGGAAAAAGTAGGATAAGTTGATATACTACATTCTGGTATAAAATGCAATATCCCAGATTATCCAACTTTCCAGCACAAGAAAGCTTAAAAATTGAAAAGCATATTTGGAAATGGTTCCACGATGAGAATTAGAGTTTGAAAATTAAGCCCTCATAGCTATCAGCTGCCCATCTGTAAAGTTATGCAAGTTTTTTTCCTGCATTGTGGAAAGGTTTCTATTGGGAGGTTTTCATTGCCCTATATATAAAACAGTAATAGTAAATGCACCGCTGATCCTGCGCAGATCATCGGTCAGGTATTTTTTACTTATTGAATTAGCGGCAGCCGTGACCGCCACTAGTTCCTGTTTTTCGTTCAGGAAATTAGACCTAAATCATTCAAAATCAACGAACGTCCCGTAACTCTCTCTCTCTCTCTCTCTCTCTCTCTCTCTCTCTCTCTCTCTCTCTCTCTCTCTATATATATATATATATATATATATATATATATATATATATATATATATATATATATATATATATATATATATATATATATATATATATATATATATTGCAAACACGTTAAAATCGTCGTCAAAATGACAAAATTATGTTTGAATACTTTCCGGCCCCTTGAAAACATAATTTTTTTAACTTTATATGTTCATTTTTCCGCTTTAGATTTATCTCAAGTAACATGGACGGCTATGATTTGCATTAGATCTACGTCCACCAAATACAAGCATGCAAGAGAGAGAGAGAGAGAGAGAGAGGTGCTCACCGAGGATGGACCTCATCCTCTGCACGTCGAACGGGCACGGGACGGTACCGGGGCTCCTGAACACCTCGTTGCAGAGGTCGAACACCTCCTGAACCAGCGGCCTCGACGTCCGGCGCCTCATCCTCCGGCACCCGCTCCCGCCGACGCCGCCCTCACCCCCGACTAACAGTTTCCCATCTCCCGACGCCATCCGCCGCTTCCTCTCCTCCACCACCCTTCTCCCGATTTTCATCTGCACTTCTCTTCCTATCAAAACCACTCGGCGGTCAGGGACACTCTCAAACAGAGAGGTTAGCTTCCCAAAAGGTAACGGAGGAGGGAAAAGGTACGCTAGTGATCGGACATCCCGGAACAAAATCAGAAAGAAAAAAACGGTTTGAGTTTCTATCCCCAACCTCGAGAGTCAAGGCTAAACAGGAGCAACAAACTCGAGCTCTCTAACCAATCTTGATAGACGAGCTCTTAAAAAGAAATAAGCAAAGTGCAGAACCCGTCCACCTTCACCTCCTCCTCCTTTCTTTGCCTGATAGTGAGCGATCCTTCATATCATCAACAGGAAAATCCAGGAAATTCCTGAAAAAATATCCGGAACTGGAAAAATCCAAGGCCGGGGTGGGCAGAGTTGGAGGTAGGAAGGAATAAATAAGTGTAAGCCAGTGAAGGAAAACCAGGTGCCGAGGAAACCCATCTCTCTCTCTCTCTCTTAATTGGTAGTTTGTAAGAAAAAAACAAAGAAAAGAAAATTTTGAGAAGCGAGAGAATGAGTACAAATGGGAACAGGAGATTTTTTTTAGAGAGAGAGAGAGAGAGAAAAAAAGAAATAGAGAATGGTTTTCTGGTGGAGGAGAGGGGTCAGAGGCGGGAGTTTTCCCCGCCCCCGTATTTTCATCAAATCCGTGGGGGAAGAAACCCCCGGTTTTGTAGAACCCGCTTTTTAAAAATAAGCGGAAATGGTAATGTTACAAGGGAAAAGACGGTTGCGTCCCTCCGGTTTTGTGGCACGAGGGCCTCGTCGTCGTCGTTTTCATTCTCTGTGGTGTTTTAAAAAAAGGGCCCACCATACATCATATGTTCCGTAAAGGGACTCCCGTTTACAAAAATTGCGTTTTCATCCACAGTCGGAAATGCTGTTTTCTTTCTTTTTTTTTGGAAAATATAGGAGAAAGAAAAACTCTTTATAATTAAAAAAAAACAAGTTTCCTTTTTAAAAATCGGTATAGATAAATTTCATCATTGTCAAGCCTAGGGGTGGGCAATGGGCCGGGCGTGGTGGGCCAAGCCGACCCGATTTGTCATTGGACGAGTTTGGGTCAAGGTTTTAGGCCTGAGTAGGGATGGCAGTGGACCGGGGGAAAGCGGGGCCCCGCCTCGCCCCATTGGGACCGGGGATGAAGGGTATGAAACGGGGATGGAGGCAGGGACGAAGGTTAAAATCCATCCCCATCCGAGGGTGGAGGCAGGGATGGACGTGCACTTTTCTCCGCCCCGCCACGATCCCCGCCCCCACCACTTTTTCCCGCAATATCCCCGCCCCGCCTCATCCCCGTTTAAACCGGGGATGGAGGACATGAAACGGGGATGAAGGCGGGGGTGGAGGATAAAATCTTGAGGGGGGGCGGGGGTGGAGACCTTGTCCCCCGCCCCGCCCCACTGCCATCCCTAGGCCTGAGCCCATTAGTTACGGGGCTGAAACCTGACTTGTTATATATATATATATATACGTGGTTCAGGTCCAAGTCAACTCGTAGGCTGTCAGCCTGGGCTGACGGGCCTGATCTATTTATTACCTTTTAATAATATAAAAGATGAATTAATTACATAATAACTTGATAATTATTATTAATTATTTAATTAGTTATATTAATTTTATGAAAACTAGAAAGATAATTAGTTGGGTACATGAAAACTTGTCTATTACTTACCTAATTAATTGTACTAATTAGTTGGGTTTGGGTCAGGCCGGGCTCGACTCACTTCACATTGGCCTATTGGGCCAATGGGCCGGGTCATGGGTTGCTCTTAAAACCCGAGCCCATTAAAAACCAAGCCAAAGCCTGGTCCATTAGTAAATGGGTCGGGCCATCTCAAGGCTGGGCTGAGCTCTAAACGGGCACAAGACGGCCTAATGCCCAACCCTAGTCAAGCCTTATCTTAACTACGTGGGATCCAATTTATGAGTCTTACTTTTTCCTTTTTTTTATCTAGGACTATAATTCCGATCACTTTACAATCCTTTGTATCACTTTTCTTTAGTGTCTTCCTCTATAAAATGACAAAAAATGGGTTTAGTGCAGCGAAGCCAAATTCCATCGAGTCAAGCAAGGTGTTGAAAGAATTTAGAAGCTATATTGACAACCCTTAGAAATTATATATAAATTTAAATAATGCAAAAATCAGGAAAAAATATTTTTTTCATGTTAATGTCAACTTATAATTGATTGTTTTAAACCAGGCAATATTTTCAAAATACTATAATTTCTATAATAGAATACTGCACTTTCAAAATATTACAATAAAATCCTGATGTTTTAAAAATATTGGTGACATTTTGACTATGCTCATTTCTCATAAGTAATATCACAAGTTATGTTATTAAGGCTTTTTTTGGGTAATGACACATTTAGTGATAAATTAAAAAAAAACTATGTTTTGAAAAAATCTTGAGAAAATACCAGCATAAGTAAAATTTAAATTGGTAAACATATAAGAATAAAAAGTGATAATATCACAATAATATCAAACTATTTAAAACACAAGCACTTGAAGTATTTGTTTTCTGCAGTATTTAAAAAAGCACAATAAAATCATGATATTTTCAAAATATTCTTTATATTTACTGATGTCCATTGGATGCATTGAAAGAAAATAAAATATCTGCTTTTTCTTCAGAATATTGCTTCAGAAAGGGTTTTATCTTTGTATTAGTATATAAGAGGGCCAGTTTAATAAATTTAATATAATGAGGCTTAGGTTCTTATTTTCTTATCTTTTGAAAGAGGTGATTATAAAAAAGTTTTTCGAAAATATGAGTACATGTATGTTTTCGAAATATAGAGAAGGAGATTGGTTTATCTAAAATTGTTTTAATTGTTTTGTTATTTAATAGGCAATCGTACTCCGTGATCTGATTGTCTTCGGTCGGTCAATGGACTGCTAAGTTGGGTTTTGGTGATCTTTGTGGGTCCGGATATATATGGATCCGAGTTATCGAGACGGACCCGATGGTTAACCGTTTGAGTACGGATTACGGAGCATTGTGTAGTTGGGTCCAGAAAGGTTCAGTAAAGTTCGGATCTTGGTGTAACCATGTGCGACCCGATTGGAGCTACCAATACGGGATCTGGATTTGGAGGCATCAGAAACAAATTTAATGTAAAATAGGTGCAACTTGGATTAGTATATTTGTGGAATTCGGGGATATTGTTTTTGTTAGGATTTGGTCTATAAGACCTCTTAACTGATTGGATGTGGTAGGGATCCAAATCCAATTTAACTGGTTCTAACCCGGGGGGGTTAGCGTAGTTGGAATGGGCCTCCATTGTCATACACGCAATCAAGGTTCGATTCCCACAGTCGTTATTCCTCTTGCATAAGCGAAAGCAAGTATACGCCCTGAGGTTGGGGTTAATAGCCCTGGTGTTTCTGCAGCCGGACAACGACTATGTTTCCACCGGTTAATATGAAAAAAACCCAACTGATTCTTATTGGATGTCCGAACTAAACTGTTTAGGTAGGCCCTTCTCTGGGTTGGAAAATACCCAATCCAGATCGTGGTAGTAGCAACTTAGTAAGCTTATCAAACCCACGAACAAGGCTAAATGTCCGGCATTTGTTGGATCCAATTTGTTAATGGGCCTATAAACAGGTTGGGTCAAGCAGAGCTTGATTCACGAAAATATTGGATCAATCAAGATATGTGCGCATCCTCATCCAAATCGAACCAGCCATGTCATTTCAAACATGAATCACATCTTGGATGCAAAAGGAGTTGAGAAACGAAACATCATTCTTCACAAAATAGCATTGCTCATATATTACATTTATTTTATTTTTTTATAAAATAAAAATTCTTATACATTGTATTTATTCTATTATTTAACAAAAAGAAGTTGTTCATATATTGCATTCAAATTATTATTTCACAAAGCAAAGTCGCTCATGTAATGCATTCATTTCATTATTTCACAAGGATGTTGCTTCTCATTGCATCTTTGATGAGAAGAAAACATGGTATGTACAAAGGTACTTTTATATCATATCACCTCAAGAATGTTGCATATCACCTCATCTTTGATGGAGAGAAAACACTACACTTTATATGCATATCAACGCATTAAACACTAACTTGTAGGCTTTTGGATTCCTATTTCATCCATACCATAAAATGTGCTTACCGAAAAAGCTCACAGTTAGAGCGAAGGCATAAAAAATGTTGCATGTCTCACATATACCATGTGATCGAACGCTGATCGTGAGATACAACGAGTTTGTATTGATGAAGAGATACATCATCATCATTCCCCATCTTCTATGATGAGAATGAGTTACAAATTTCATTTTCAGTATCACCCATACTATAAGATGCTCTTACTAAAAAAACTCGTCATCGATGATTTTGTGCTGATGAAATGCTGCCAATGCTTGGCCCGGAGAAAATGGTCATAATTTCTTATTGGTTGAAGACCATAAAAAACTTAGTTTATGTGAAACCGTAGCTTTGCTTTTATACTATTCGTATGAAAATTTTCAAGAAAAAATAATTATACAGTATAAGTGCAATTGTAATAAGAAATTTTGCAATATCAAACTTTCATAAATTTTCATAATTTTGCAATATTTCATGCGATACACTTTCTCAATTTTGTAATTATCGTACTTTTATAAATTTTATGATTTTTTCTGGTGATCATGCAGAACTCTTCACGAGTTTTTCAATTTTTTTAGAATTTCACAACATTATATGTGCTTTTGTTGATGAGTTTCATGAGTGTATTATTTTAGCATCATAATGTGCGAAAATAAAAAATTCATACCTACGAAAGTTAAAAGCATCAAGAAAAATTTTAAAACCTGCTATATTGTCCATTCAACATATTTGGTAAATTATGATACATTTTAAAAAACACACTATTTTTGCTGTACAATACAATCATTTTTTATTTATTTTTTGTTCAAGAATCTGTATTTGATAAAAATACGAACCAGATCTAATATAACATGAACCGGGTCTATACACATTCTAACAGATCCAAATTGGATCCAAGAGCTAATCTGACTGATCATGGTTTTGTTTTCCGTGAAAATGCCCTTTGGAACCCTTATCCACTGTTGACAACACCAGAAGGGTATGGGCCCCTTCGGACCTTGTTCAATAAGTTAAGGATCATATCTCACTAACAGAAGCATGCGTTACAAAGAATTAATAAATCCAGACCATTGATCTGGACAATAAGAGGGTCAAGATTATATAAACATCTTGGTTGTACGACCTATATAGGATCTCTATTCCATATGACTTGTCACAGTACATCGCTAGCGTTCGTCCATCTAAAAGATGGACGACACTCAAGCTTTGTAATAAGTGTCAACACCACCATTAGGTGCGCGAAAAGGTCAGATACAGGATGGATCATAATAGATCCTTATCTGGATCTAATTTTTAGCAACAAATCCTAATCAAAATCTATATATGAACTGCGTATTGTTGGAATCTATAACAATATTATAAGATATTCTCAATCACAACTGACAGTTTTCAAATAATCGTTTATCTCCAAAGGGCAGTTGTAATTATTAAAATTATCGTTATTAAGGAAGGTAACAATCTATAATATCTTAGATTATGACCTATCAATTATTCATCTTTATTATTTTTCATATCTTTATTATTTTTCATATTAGTTGTAGATAAAGATTATTTATTGAAATATGTAAACTTATAAATATGTGAGTTAAGAAATTGAATAAAAAAAAAAACAAGAGAGAAAGAGGGTGTATGAGCTACACTTTGTCTGGTAGGAGCAGCTAGTGAATGTCACCTTGTATTGGGACGTTGCAAGTTCGAATCCCATTGGCATGATTGTATAACTGTTGGAAACATGACTTATAAAAAAGGTTCAAGTTGATTGGATTAAATCTAGACACTACAGACGCATACCCATGAAAAAAAGGATTGGTCTAAATCCAAATTTGGATTCAAGAAAAATATAAGCTTAAATCAAATCTGAATACTACGATCCCTATCTAAGGATAGTGTGACATATTTGGATAAGAGGTTCACTCAAAACCGATCCATGTGCACACCGTGTGTTTGCCTTGGTTAGTTTTAAAATAACTACAATAATAAACTACCCACACGGGTTCCACACACTTAGCTAAACGGGTACGGATCGGTCAAATGTCTAAGGACATTGCAAGTCTGATACCTGGGTGTGTACTTTCTTTGCAAGGCCGAAGTCAATGGAAAACTATCCCCTATAGGCATGGAGAGAGTACCTGTGGATAGGGGTGTCAACGGGTTGGGTTTACCCAGACCTGACCTGAACCAAACCCTATAGAGTTCGAGTATTGTGATAAATAATAAGATCTGATTAAGACCCGGGTCCAGACCTGAAGGTACAATTAATACATGGACCCGGGTATAGTTTGTGAAATTTTATACCACACCTGGAGTCCACCCGAGTTTCAATTAAGACCTGCAAATTTTTAATTAAAAAAAAATGATAAAAAATATGGTCTTATCAAGTATGGTCCGTGTCTGGTTCATGTACTTCTTATGGAGTTCGGGTATGATTTTTCATATAGTGGACTCAATTAGACTCGGGTCCGAACCTGATACCATACCCAAAAATGGGGTCCAAGTGTGGTTCCACCTGAGTCATAATTAACCAAACCCGTCCCGTTGACACCCCTACCTGTGGAGTTTTACACCAGGGAGAGTGAAGAGGGTCATAGTCAATGTGGCACCTCTGGGCTTGTAATGAGATGTCCCAACCATAATCAAGGATGTAAATGGTTTGGATTCAGGTCAGATCTATCTAATACCGAATCCAAATAATGGGATATTGGCTAATTGGACTCGAATTCAGATTTGGATTTGGATAAAAAAAAACTAACATCAAACCCAGAAAAATACATATAATGGGATTCGTATATCCATCGAATTTGGTCATGATGAAATCCTAAACCAAATCAAAATCTTATTACTAATCCGATTCAGTTTTCTCAACCAAATCAGACCAATGGAATCGGGTTGGATGTCAGATATATCCGTCCCATGATAGTTTCTCTCTCTTATTACAAAATCTATAATAATAAACAATTATGTTTTTGGTAAAAGAAGCATTAATTCACTTGATCTTTTAGTCATCGGTGGGTTGGCTTTACTTTATTATTATTATTTTCTATATTTTTATGATAATAAGAACTGGCATTACGCACAATGATTATTGCATGAGAAAGGGACCACATATATATATATATATATATATATATATATATATATATATATATATATATATATATATATATATATATATATATATATATATATATGTTAGGTGAGGGTGGATTGCAAAGTTATGCATCTTCTTTATCCTTATGTTCATGCATTAAATGCCTATGTCACAACCCACAAAGACGCCCCATATTTTCACCCCTTTGCAGGATCTAAATGGATAGGGTTTGTAAGATAGTGGACCCGAATCAAATACTTTCCGAATACTGATCCTTGAGTAAGATTTGACAGTGTACTCAGTTTGGTTCAATTAGTACTCTATATAGGATCCATGTCCAAATTCAAGTGAAATTAATCTGTTTGCATTTTTTACATATAAAAAGCTGTTTCTCAGTCTTCTTGTATCAAACTGAATATTATCATGTACATTTTGGATCTGGATTTAAAGCTATTTTGATGGATCTTATAAATTTGGATCTGTGTGGCCAGCGAAGTGGTTGTGAAGGTGTTGGATCAAACATCTCTGGCACCCAGTGTCCCCAAAGAACCATGAATCTAGTAAGAAATAAAAAGGTTTACTCATCGGTCAAGGGTTTAACAAACCATATGCCAGCCAATGTGCGGTAGGTAATGGGTTTTTTTTCTTCGATTATCTAAAAAAAAAAAACAGAGATCTGAAATACATTTGTTTGATTACCTTGGAGCTACGGGTATCAACGGGTTGGGTTTGACCCAGACCCGACTGTACCAAACCCTATAAGGTCAGGGTTTGGTGATAAATAAGAAGACTCGATTGAAATCTGTGTCAGACCTAAAGGGTCCGATTAATACATGGAGCCGGTTTGTAAAATTTTATATCAGATCAGGGCCTGGCCCGAGTTCCGATTAATTAGATCCGCATTTTTTCAATGTAAAAATGATAAGAAAATATTATTTTACCAGGTATAGTTCCTGGTTCATGTAGTTCTTATAAGATCCGGATATGATTTTTCTTATAGTGGGTACGATTAAACTTGAGTCCAAATCCAATACCATCATCTCAAATCTGATTCGAGTTGGATTTCACCTGAATCTGAACCAAATCCGACCCGCTGACACCCCTACTTGGAGCAAGTAGCTAGGTGTGGGACCTGCACCATGCACCTCTTCATGCCACACCAAATACACCTTATTTTTTGTTTGTGCACACTGGCATAGTGTCAGAAATGTATGCGTACATGTGTGACCACACCCAAAGGAAACGGTGGATCTTGGGCATCACCATGTGTTTGGCACGTGAATTCATGTGAATAAACCTTATTATGGAGCGGTAAAGCTGCAAAACCACAGCACACAGATCACCAAATAGCTAAATAATAGGGGATCATGATTTGAAGTAGCTTAAATCCAGATCCAGAGTACTTTCAGATGCAGCCAAACATGTAGGGTGCGTTTGCTTGTCACGGAATGAGGGTGCTGCGGCACCCTTTCTGTGGATTCCTCTGCTGCACAAACAGAATCGGACCTTCACGGAAATGCTTTCCGCGGAAAAGGGGGTTCAGCATGAACTTTGGCATACCCATCGATGTAAATCCACCATCCCATGTTTGTTTTGATATTTTGGGTCCCAAAAAAATGCAGGCAGTCGATGCATTTCTACAGAAAAAGAAAGTTCTCCGTAACAAACGCCCCTAGATGTTTTCTTAGGTCTTGAATTTTCCAATGTAATAGCTGGATTGCCACAGTTACGCCATCTCAAAATGCAAACATCCAAAAGTTTGCCTTGTTTTTTAATTTCCCATTTGGTAGCTAAATTTGTAGAGCCGAGAGGGTGGGCAGCTAGCGATCAGATCGGTGTAGACGTTCAGGAAGCGATAGGAGTGTCCGCTGAAGCTTGGGGACAAGGAGAGGGAAAAAAAAAAGGAGTTAACGGGTCGGCGGTTAAACTGAAATATGTAAACTAGCAAAATATGCAAACTAGTATGGACCCATATTTTAGTAGTTTTTTTTTAAATCTAACCTTGCATATGCATTCAGTATATATGTTTCGTTTGCTTGGAATCGACTATTGGACCATCGTAATCAGTTCAAAAAAATATGATTTTGAATGTTTACAAAATTTCTGAGTCATTGATTTTCAAACCTTAAAAGATCTTTTTATTACATCAAAATCGGATAATTTAAGCGTCTGTTTCTATAAAAATAAAGCAATTAGATTGCATCTGTATTATCAAATCTTAGAAAAAAATAAAAATAAAAAACCTATAAAAATCCCAGTGCATACCAGTTTACATATTCTAGTTTCTCATATATATAGAAAAAGTGGTAGCTGCGCAACCCTTAGGTGCGCAACTACCTACGAGATCACGCTGGTCAGCCAGCACAAAAAATGTTAAACCGTGCTTTTTGCTTGTTTTAAACTCTTTAGCGATGGTTTTTGTCTGCGTCTCAGCGAAAAAAATGAGACTTTTAGTGGGCAGTCAAAAAAACTGTCACTAAAGGTCTCAGTTTTTGTTGGAGCCTGTTTTAGTGACAGTTTTTTTTACCACAAAAGAGCAAAAGGCGTTTGTGATGTTGCGCAGCTACCACTCACCATCATATATATATATATATATATATATATATAACCCCTTTTTTTTCAAGATAGCGTTAGATTCCCATGGGCTGCCCAATTCGGCTAATTTGGCTTTTTCATGATGTCAACAAAAAAAAAACTTAGAGAACCACCTTCTTTTTTGCTACATGGATCTTACTTTGGTTACAGCCGTTGATGGTGAATTAGTGATATGTTGTCATGACGACAAAAAGAACGCCTACCCATCAATGGAAGAGAGAGAGAATTTGCATATTATTCGTCCACGCTTCATCCTGATCCTGAAATCAGGCTTGTAATTTGTCCATTTGGACGCACACACAGTCATGAATCTATCGAAGTGTTCATAACTTCGTACATATATCATAGTTTACTTAATATTAAATTAGTTGTATTTAATATTATATAGTTTAAAGTTCAACCTTATTAAAATAAATAAAATACTTTTAAAAGAATGATATTTTTGAAAAAATCAAGATTACTTTTGAAAGTAAAAAAAAATTTATTTTTAGTGTATTCATACAGTTACTTTTTTTTGGAAGAGATGGTTTAATTTTTTGTTTTCTTTCAAATTCGAAAAGAGCTATAATACTCAAAAAAGTAATCATGTATTTTTAAAAATATTATTTTTAAGAGTATTTTAATTATTTTAATAATATTAAATGCAACCAATTTAAAAAAAATAATCCTGTCACTCGTTGAGGGTGTCCAGTGATCTCCAAATCGTGGCCAGCATTCACCGGCGGCAGTGTGTCAAGCGATTCCCAAAATTCGATTTTGTGAATCCCAACCACAACAGAACTCAAACAGGTTCCAATACATTTTTAATTTTCAAACCCGATTCAACAATGAAACCCAACACGAGCTTATAATTTTCAGACGATTTAAAATTCGATCTTGTAGGGAAAGGGCAGAAATGACATTTGCCTGCCTTTAACACTTACTGTGAAAAGAAACGGCTGTTCACTCCATGAACGATTTTGCAAAGGTTAATGAAAAATGCAAGGACCAATTTGCAAAACAGAATATATTGCAAGGACTATTTTGCAAATGATCAATCAGGCAGGAACCAATTGGAAAAAACTCCTACGATAAACAATTTATCATTCACGAGGGGCTAGAGGATGGTTGTCTATGGAGATTTGGTTGCATAGCTCTTTACTTGGATGAGATATCTCATGCATATTATTTGGTTCGCATAAGAGTGAGTACAGGGTACACTACAAGAAAATACATTGTTAGCGACGGACGTTAGCGACGGAAAGATTCCGTCGCTAGTTAGCGACGGATTGGCGAGCGACAAATATTCGTCGCTATTATCACTGAATCTTATGAAAGTAGCGACGGAAGATAGTCCGTCGCCTAGTCTGTCGCTAATTAGCGACGGATGTTGCGACGAATTGTTTTGTCGGTACGATCGCACCATTTACCGACGACGTTAGCGACGGAAACTAGTCCGTCGCTAACTAGCGACGGATGTGGCGACAGAATATAATCCGTCGCTATTTTCGCGAATTTGATTTTACGTTGGCTTAGCGACGGAATTAATCCGTCGCTAAGCCGTCGCTAACTTTCGAATAACCCTAATCCCAACCAGGTTTTCCTTTTCTTCTTTCGCTGCTCTTGCGCCGGTCCCGCTCCCGCCGGTCCCGCTCCCGCCGTTCACCGGTCCCGCCGTTCGCCGGTCCCGCCATTCGCCGGTCCCACCGTCCGCCGGTCCCACCGTCCGCCGGTCCCACCGTCCGCCGGTCCCACCGTTCGCCGCCCGGAGAAAGGTAACGCCCTCCCCCTCCCGTTTCCGGCAGGGGGTTAACCCCCTCCCGGTTCACGCAGGGGGTTAACCCCTGCCGTTTCCGGCAGGAGGTTAACCTCCGTTTCCGGCAGGGGGTTAACCCCCTCCCGGTTCACACAGGGGGTTAACCCCCTGCCGTTGCCGGCAGGGGGTTAACCCCCATTTTCACGCAGGGGGTTAACCCCCTGCCGTTTCTGGCAGGGGTTAACCCCCTCCCGGTTCACACAGGGGGTTAACCCCCTGTCGTTTCCGGCAGGGGGTTAACCCCCTTCCGGTTCACGCAGGGGGTTAACCCCCATTTTCACGCAGAGGGTTAACCCCCTGCCATTTCCGGCAGGGGGTTAACCCCCTCCCGTTTCAGGCAGGGGGTTAACCCCCTCCCGGTTCACAGGGGGTTAACCCCCGCGTTTTCCGGCAGAGGGTTAACCCCCGCGTTTTTCGGAAGGGGGGTAACCCCCTGCGTTTCTTGCAGAGGGCTAACCCCCTGCATTTTTCGGCAGAGGACCCTTGCCCCTTGCCTTTCCGGTAGGGGGTCGACCCGGGCAGGGGGTCGACCCCGAGCAGGGGATCGACCCCCTGTCAGAACAGCAGGGGAGTCGACCCCTTGTCAGAACAGTTTTTTTTTTCCGTGGTGACTTCATTTTAAAAATTTGTTTTTTTGTGCAGATTTCTCAACGGAACTCGCTTGTGCCCCGCCACCCGTGGTAAGTAAGTGACAAAAACAATGCAAATCGGGTAAATACCCGTGGTGAGTAAGTGAGGCAAGCGCATCACATGTTATTTAATTTATTGAATGTAACACTTTATTGTTCACACACTCACTTAGTTGTTGATATCTAGGACTGCTTTGTTGGAGTTCGGAGATCATGCTGAGCATGATTTTAATGTATGAATATGGAAGTGTTCTTATTTCTGGAGTACGGAGTCCATGCTATGCATGGTAGTAGTTAGTGGGATATTGAAGTGTGTTTGCTGCAGGTACATGTTTGACATTTGTTTGATATGAATTATTTCGATGTATTGCAATGTTTGATGTGATTGTATCCATGCTTACATGTAGTTACTTTCAATTTGATTATGTCTTCCATGTGAAATTGTATACTGAAAGCATGCTTCAAATGAATGTATCGTGTCATGAATAGTTTGCACATGAAAATATTAAGTTATCAATGCATGCATCATAATTCTTGTGATTGTATGACATCATATATTGCATGATAAATTTGATATTTTCTTCATCATAGCATTCTGATGGTTCTCTTTTAACTGGTTAGGATACTATTCGTAACATCATACGACAAAATGACTGCAAACTGTGAATGGATGTACCGTAGGATAGTGGACAATGAGTTATCGCATGAATATATGGATGGTGTCGACAGTTTTATTGAATTTGCAACGGCAAGTGTCAGTACGGTAGATCCCACAGGTCGGATTAGGTGTCCCTGCAAGATTTGTAAGAATAATCGATTTGTAGAACCTCATGGCGTTAGACATCACCTATACAGGAAGGGTTTTGTGAGTGATTATCAGAACTGGACGTTTCATGGAGAAGAATTTAGAAACGATTTTGATGCACGGGTGAATGTGGTGCACGATAATCCATATACGGATTTGATATTTGATGCTGCAGGAACAGAACTGGGTTCTGCTATGAGTTCTAGTGATGTAAGAACTGCCGTAGATAAAGAATCACCAAACGATGCAGCTAGTAGATTTTATGATTTACTTAGAGATGCTGATGAGCCACTTTGGAACGGTTGTGAGAGTCACACTATCTTGTCTGCAGTTCTTCAACTAATGAATTTGAAGTCCGAGTATAATTTGAGTCAATCATGTTTTGACCGTTTGTGCATGATTGTGAAGAGTATGTTGCCTAAAGATGAGAAATTGCCACAAAATTTCTATCGTGCGAAAGTTATGGTCAACGCTCTAAGTATGGGTTACAAAAAGATTGATGCTTGTCCAAATCACTGCATGTTGTATTTCAAGGAGCAGGAAAATGACATATCATGCCCGTCATGTGGGCATCCTCGGTTCAAGCCAAAGACAAGAGGCAATGGTAGCACGAGATCAAATGAAGTTTCATACAAGTCGCTCTGCTACTTTCCTATCACTCCTAGATTGCAGCGATTGTATATGTCTTCAAAGACAGTTAAACAATGAGATGGCATGCAAATAAAGTTCGACACGATGAAAACAAGATCACGCATCCTGTTGACGCTGAAGCTTGGAAGCACTTTGATCGTATTCATCAGAACTTCGCAATGGAAGTGCGAAATGTTAGACTCGGTCTATGTACAGATGGATTTAATCCATTTGGGGGTAGATCAACTCCATACTCATGCTGGCCAGTATTTGTAACTCCATACAACCTTCCACCAAGCTTGTGTATGAAACGTCCAAATCTTTTCTTGTCTCTGTTGATCCCTGGTCCGACCTCACCTGGCCAAAATCTTGATGTATATCTAAGGCCATTGATTGATGAATTAAAAGTACTGTGGGATGACGGTGTTACCACGTATGATGCCCATAAAAAACAAAATTTCAACATGAAGGCCGTTGTTCTATGGACAATCAGTGACTTCCCTGCATATGGTATGTTATTTGGTTGGAGCACACATGGGAGGTTGGCTTGTCCGTACTGCATGGAGGATTCCAAAGCTTTTAGATTGAGGCATGGAAGGAAGCCTTGCTGGTTTGATTGTCATCGTCGATTTCTACCCAGCAATCATCCGTTCCGACGTCAAAAGAATGCATTTAAAGCAGGCACAACTGAAACGGAAGGTCCATCCTCAAGATTGTCTGGCATAGAGATTCTAAGAAGATTGCGATACTTTCCAGATGTATTAACAGATGCCCGCAGTCCTACACCCTTCCGTGGATTTGGGAAGGATCACAATTGGACGAAAAAATCTATTTTTTGGGAACTACCGTATTGGCCGACCCTATTGATACGACATAATTTGGATGTGATGCATGTAGAGAAAAATGTGTTTGATAATGTGTTCAATACAGTAATGAATATTAAAGGAAAAACGAAAGATAATCTGAAGGCCCGTATGGATTTAAAATTAATATGTAAAAGACCAGAATTGGAACTCAAAGAGTATAATGGCAAAGTACTGAAACCAAAGGCGAAGTACGTGCTCGGACCTAATCAAATAAAACATGTATGTCAATGGTTGAGACAACTGAGATTTCCAGATGGATATGTCTCTAATATTGCTCGGGCTGTGAAGATTGACGATGGACAGTTATATGGGTTGAAGAGCCATGATTGTCATATCTTTATGCAACGATTGATACCCCTAGCATTCTATGATATGTTAGACAAACCTATATGGGGGGTATTGTATGAGTTGAGCAGATTTTTCAGAACATTGTGCGCACGGGAGGTCGTTGTATCAGATGTAAAGAATCTCGAGGACTCTGTCATCACCACTGTTTGTCTGTTAGAAAAGATATTTCCGCCAGCATTTTTCGATGTTATGGAACATTTGATCATACATCTGCCATATGAACTAAGGGTTGGTGGCCCTGTGCTATATCAATGGATGTACCCATTTGAAAGGTATATGTTTTTTTATATTTGTCTCTTTAGTGACAGATATTTAAAATTTGAAATGTATATTCTTGTCAGATGCATGTTCGACCTAAAAAAAAGGTTCGTAATAAAGCAAGAGTAGAAGGCTCTATTTGTGAGGCGTACACTTTAGAAGAGATTTCAAATTTCTCATCTATGTACTTCGAACCTCATATTCCAACACGTTACACATGCCCGCCTCGTAACGATGATGGAGAACAAGTAACTGTAGCTGACAAGCTATCGATATTTCAACCACTTGGGCATGCATTTGGTAGTTGCCGATCAAGGCTATTGACAGATCGAGAGCAAGATGCAGCACACATATATATTCTTTTTAATTGCTCAGCGATCGACCCATACATCGAGTAAGTATATGTATATGCAACTCAATTATAAATCCTTTTATGTTCTATATGTGGATACATGACTCGGTAATATAAGTATTTGTGGTTTGCAGACGATTTGATCTGGAGTTGCAAAACGAAGTTTCACATATCACTGATGCAGAAGTACAAAAAGAACGTGAAACTAAGTTTGTGGAGTGGTTGAAACAGTTGGTAAAGAAGCTAACATAAATTTTGTACTTATAAACAACACTAAGTTACTTAATTGATCGTGATCACAATCATTGTTTATGTAGGTGCGTAGGTTCGCAATGGTGATGTTAAAGATCAAGGAATATGTGATTTAGAAAATGGTCCGACCAAAGTTGTGCAATGCTACAACGGGTATATCGTAAATGGTTATCGATTCCATACAAAAGACTACGGTATAAACAAATCAACGATAAATAGTGGCGTGTGTGTCAAGGGTAGCAGCTACGGTGAAAATGAACATGATTACTACGGTGTTATAGAGGAAATAATGGAGTTGACTTACTTAGGCATGAATAACAGGGTTACGATATTCAAGTGTCATTGGTTTGATCCAACTGCAACAAGACTCGACAAAGCTTCAGGCATTGTGGAGGTGAATCATAAATCCAGGTTTGGAACATATGAACCATTCATATTAGCCTCGCAGGCTCAACAAGTTTATTATACTTCATATCCGAGTATAAAAAAGTTAGATAGAAATGAATGGTGGGCAGTTTGCAAGGTGAAATCCAAACTATACCCCGAGTATGATCAGTTACAGAAAGATGAGTTAGCTGAAGACAGTGATTACTATCAATCAGATGATGTCTATGACTTCGCTTATGGTCACGATGTTGCGCATGATATGCATGTCATATCTCCATTGGCCGATGAAACATTCATAGAGGAATGTGATCCAAATGATGTACCAAGTGGATGGGCAAACAATGAAGAAGAAGAAGAAGAAGAAGAAGAAGAAGAAAGTCAAACTAGTGACGAGGAAGAATTCTCAAGCTAGTGAGCAAAATCTTATACTACAAACCTCTATTTAAATGCATTGTAATACTTGATGTGAGTTGTATTGCAATACTTGGTGTGAATGATCATAAATTTTATTTGAATATATTGTAATACTTGATACGAATGATTCGAATGCATTGTAATACTTAATGTGAATGATTTCAATTATCTGAATGTATTATAATTTATGCAATTAACGAATGATTTGAATTAGTGCAATACTTGATGCCAATGATTTGAATTATTTGAATGCATTGCAATGCTTGATGTGAATGACTTGATTGCATTGTAATACTTGATGTGAATGATTTCAATTATCTGAATGTATTATAATTTATGCAATTAACGAATGATTTGAATTAGTGCAATACTTGATGCCAATAATTTGAATTATTTGAATGCATTGCAATGCTTGATACGAATGATTCGAATGCATTATAATACTTGATGTGAATTATTTGAATTATCTGAATGTATTATAATTTATGCAATTAACAAATGATTTGAATTAGTGCAATACTTGATGCCAATGATTTGAATTATTTGAATGCATTGCAATGCTTGATGTGAATGACTTGATTGCATTGTAATACTTGATGTGAATTATTTGAATGTATTTTATGACATATGTTATTTGTTAGAATATGGTTCGTGGAGGTTATAGTGGTCGCTCATCCAGTAGTAGTCAGACTCAGCCTTCATCTTCACGGGCTCCTGTGATAGGTATATCATATAACTAATTAGATGCTTGATTAGTTCAAATGCACATTCTGAGAATTTCTAATGTATTTTTTTACAGATGATGTTGCGCCTGTACACGACCCACCTACACCAGTTGATCACACAAGTCAACAGCCAACACAGGAAACAGGGTCTTCTCAGGCTGGCACAAGAAGACTCATTCGAATAGTGTATATCGATAATCGACCGTAAGTATTTTATTTTAAATTATTGCATATCTTTTAAATATTTTATATTGATATTTACTGTGTAACAATTCATGTGCAGCACGAGATTTGAGCCACAAGAAGTAGTACGAGAGAGATTAGGAATTCACTTCTTCAACATCTACCAGGACCAGTTGCTCAATGGAAAGAGTACCCAAAGGAGGTGTTAGACAGATTGTGGTCCTCATTCATGGTATACAGTTGTTCCTCATAGTTAATGTGTTTCATATTTAATTTATTTAAGCAATGTCTACTAACTTTTTGAAAATATTTGTAGGCTTCGAATCGCTTCGCAACTACGGTGGAAGAAAATGATGCAAGGAAGGTGTGGCAGAAGGTGGCTGCCAATCGATTTGCAGACATGCTGCACACTATGAAGACTGCAGCAAAAATGCATCTGGCGTAGTAGATGATCCATTACTATGGAAGGGCCATGGTCCTATTACTATCAGGAGAGATTACTGGGATGAAATGTGCGATAAGTGGGCGGGAGATGCATTTAAAAATCGCTCTGCGAAGGCTTCACAAAATTGATCGAAGATGCCCGAAGCCCATCTACACACAGGTAGATCTAAGACATTTGGGAGCCACCTAAAGAAAATGGTAACTCATCAATATATAATATTAATTTTATAAGTATTGTTGCAAACTTGTGTACTAAATCTTTTGTCATTTAACTTCGCAGGAAGCAGGAAAAGGAGACAGTGTACCATATAAGGATGTGTTTGTAGAAACACATAAACGGAAGACCACGGGAGTCTTCGTATAAGAGAAGGCGAGAACGACAACGGTATGTATTAATTCTATTAATAATCATTGCAATATATATGCAAGTTATCATAATGTTATCATTAATTATTAATGAATACTTTAAACATTATTTTGTAGGAGGCATATGAGCAACAGATGGTAGAGCGATATGGCGAAGACGCTACTCAACATCCATCATTTAATCCTACAGCATGGGTGACTGCAGCAGGTGTACCAAAAAAATGTCGCGTGTTCGGGTTTGGGAGTAATATGAACACTTCACCAGTTATTGGTTCTTCCAGTTACGGCTCACCGACTTCTTGCGCCGACATAAGCTCCAAGCAGCCGACTATTCTTTCTGGTGATGACGTACGCAAGATCATTAATGAATCACTGAATAACTACTTTCAATACACCGTCGCCCCCTTTCTCCAAAATGAGATCAAGGCCGCTGTTCAGGATAGAGGATCTTCGATTCCAGGTCCCTCTCAGGTATAATCACATATTCAGTTATTTGACTGCCTTAGAGCACATATGAGCATGCTATATTCACATATTCAATTTTTTTACTGCCTTAGCACACATACGAGCATGATCGAATCACATATATAGTTTTTTGCCTGCCTTAAAGCACATCTGAGCATGGTAGAATCACATATAGAGTTTTTTTAGATGCCTTAGAACACATATGAATATGCTATAATCACATATTCATTTTTTTAACTGCCTTAGAACACATATGAACATGTTATATATCATTTATGATAGAATCACATATAAAATTTTTGGCTTTGCCTGCCTTAGAGCACATATGAGCATGCTATATTCACATATTCAATTTTTTTACTGCCTTAGCACACATATGAGCATGATAGAATCACATATATATATATATATAACTTTTTGTGTGCCTTAGAGCACATATGAGCATGATAGAATCACATATAAAGTTTTTTTGACTGCATTATAACACATATGAGCATGCTATAATCACATATTCAGTTTTTTGACTGCCTAAGAACACATATGAGCATATTATAATCACATATTCAGTTTTTTGACTGCCTTAGCACACATATGAGCATGCTATAATAACATATAGAGTTTTTTTACTGTCTTAGAACATATATGAACATGTTATATATCATTTATGATATAATCACATATAAAATTTTTGGCTTTGCCTGCCTTAGAGCACATATGAGCATGCTATATTCACATATTCAATTTTTTTACTGCCTTAGCACACATACGAGCATGATCGAATCACATATATAGTTTTTTGCCTGCCTTAAAGCACATCTGAGCATGGTAGAATCACATATAGAGTTTTTTTAGATGCCTTAGAACACATATGAACATGCTATAATCACATATTCAATTTTTTGACTGCCTTAGAGCACATATGAGCATGATAGAATCAAATATAGAGTTTTTTTATTGCCTTAGATCACACATGAGCACATGATAGAATCACATATAGTGTGTGATTTATTTCATTATATTTTGTTTATCAATACTGACTGTTCTTTTCTTGTGTAGGCTGCTAGCGATAATCAGCGTAGCGGAGCTGAAGGGACAGATAAAGGCAATGAACAAGAAGATGCACAAAATCTTGGCGATGATTAGAGAACTGTGTTGAAGAAGTTCTATTTTTTTATGTTTTCTAATTGTAATTGTTGAATTATAAATAATTAAACTTGTTAATTTTAAGGTTGAACGATTAATTATTGTAGATTCCTTTTATATGGATTTTTTTAGTGTAGTTTGTTTTTTATTTACAGGAAATATAAATTGTACAGGAAATATAAATTGTACCGTTCTCGGTAATTAATTTTCAAATAATTTTTTTTAATTTTTTTTCGTGTTTGCGACGGATTAGCGACGGAACCATCCGTCGCTATTCATATTAATATAGCGACGGAAGTAAATCCGTCGCCAAGCGGTGGTCGACGTTGAGTACCAGCGGATTGGCGACGGAATATAGCGCTCGTTATTCCGTCGCAATTAGCGACGGACCTGGCGACGGAATAATTCCGTCGCCAGTTAGTGTCGAAATATTCGCGACGTAAGCATACTGTCGCTTCACTGTCACTAATCCGTCGCTAACCATGTTAGCGACGGAATGTAGTCGTCGCTAATCTACTGCTTTGTTGTAGTGGTAGGGCAAATTTTCTCAAGGATCATATTACATGATCATAACTACGTAGGGTGAGGCTAAGGGTTAAAAATGATCTCCCCTCAGTCGTTGAGATGTTATTGAATTTGGGTTGTTGGTTCATACAGGTGTGACCCCACCTTGAAACTCAGATGATGATCACTTTTGTACATTAATTGAAGAGCATTGTGGCTTGTATATAAGGAAGATGCCCGAAGCTGAAGCTTGGGCTAGGCAGCTGTGCACGGGGTGATGCGCAGTGACAATAATCGAATCAACAGTCATAAAAAGAGTTTATGTGAAGCCTAGGCCATTAGGTTGGACAAACTGAACAGTCTGATGCTGCATGGGCTCGCAAGAATTATTTGTCCATAACAATTGGTATCAGAGCATAACGATCATGATCACAATGTTCATTAGTATGAATTCCAAGTATTGAAACCAACAAGAGAATGACTTGACCAATATATGTAAAAGGATGTAGTTGAAGCGTGTTGAATCGAACGTAGAAGCAAGTTGTTGGCAGGATGGTATAAGATATTTTGTTGATGGTAACAGACACACAAGGTTGATATTTAGTTCGGAAGTGGAGCCTGACATTGCTTTGGACACGATGAAGAACATGCACTATTAGTTATTTGACTAGAGGATTTACAACTTTGAGTAAGGGAGACTCAATCAAACTTGTATTTTCTCTCCCAAGTGCCCAAGCGAGATGATGGATGCATGAAGCAAAAATGTTTATGAATATAACGGGGTTTGCAGAGTACTCACCTTTCGAGAAAGATGCTCTTTGTGTTAGTTCATTGTGTTTTGACAGTTCCTCTTTAGATTGTGTGTGTGTGGTAAAAAGCCATTGTTCTTAGCTTGTCATTTTGGTTTCTATGGGATCATATTTATTGGCCCTGAAATAGAGTTGCAACGTGCAGTTGGATTTTTTAGAGTGAAGAGTTATAAGTTAAGAAGAATGAGGTAAAGTGGAACCAAAGATGAATATAAAGGGAAAACTGACAATTTGAAGTGAAGACTTTGTTCTTACTTGCACCAACTCTGGCGATGATGTGAAAGGTTTGGGTAGGAGAGAGTGTCTGAGACTAAGTTTGTTGAGATGCAACAAATGCAGTGTTGTGCATCGGGTGTAGTAACCAGTGATATGTGTTGGACTATCATTGATGTGTGGTGGTAGCTCCTATGTGCACAATTGCGTCCCAGTCCTGAGTCAGCCGTAATGGCAATACCTAGCTTCATATGAGCTGCTGTCCACAATTTACATGTGCAGGTTCATTTGATTATGCATGTCCAATCATCCACACTAATAAAAATAATGCTTCAACTGACTATGACAAATGGGGCATTGCTGTTTATTAATTATTTAATAAAATAAATAATAATTAACTATATTTTATTATTTCTAAGTACAACCATCCACCACTAATAAAATAAATAATAATTAACTATATTTTATTATTTCTAAGTACAACCATCCACCACCACTATGGTCGTTGGACCACATAAGTCTCACGGTTCAAAGCAGTGACCCGTGGTTCAAAGAAACAACCACCCAGGCTTGGCCCACCTTTATCCAACAAAAGCTTAATTAAAACTGCTAAATCAATGTCTTTATCCACACTTTTGCACTTTATACGGTTGGAAGGGATCAAAATCAAGTTTTTTTATTACTGTGAAATCTATCCCCTGTTAGATGAAAAGATATCACACCTCTCTCTCTCTCTTAGGACTGGTAAACTAGCCTAGCTTGGTCCGTTTGGGCTCGAGTCGTTAAGGCTATACCCCAGCTCGATCTTGGCTCATGAGCTCATCACGAGTCAAGCCGAGCCCCAGCTCATTATGAGTTGAGCTTTATAAGCCAAACACGAGCTTTCTTATTTTTTTAAAATTTATTTTTAAATGTTTTTAAAGTTTGATAAGATATAAAATATGTATAATACATATAATATAAGTACACTGCATATATAAAACATGTGTAATATGCATATTATGTATATAATAACATTAGTAGTTATTCTTCTAAGAGGGATTCTATAAGACCATGTTGACGTGCAAAAGTGTCACTTTCTGATTTCAGTTCCGGTTTTATGAATAGATTCAACCCATTATATTATTTTTCACTATATCTTCTTTAGATTGCACGAGTTTTCTTAGTCTTGGTTTGCATTGCTTGCCTACCTTTCCTTTGGAGCTGAGACAGAAGCGAGGTTTTAGTTGCTTGTTTAGTGCGTACAATTTTGGATTCACTATGACAAAATGAAAACAGTGGCATTTTGTACAACGGCCAATTTAAAAAAAATGACATTGTCGAAGGCTTTAGCGGTAATTTGGTGGAAGCTGGGTAATCTATAGCAGCAGTTCAAAATTGTGGCTAAATCTATTTTTATTTTTTTATAACCTACATTACTGTTTGTGAACTGTGGCTATATATATAGGTAACATACAAAGGCAGTTCAAAACTGCAGCTAAATCTATGGATTTTTTTTTATAGGTAACCTACAGCGGCAATTTGAACTGAGCTAAATATAGGTAACTTAAAACCTACAGCGGTTTTGGAAAGTAACCTACAGCGTCCGTTCAAAACTGCCTAAATAGAGGTAACCGCAGTTCAAAACTGCCGCTAAATATATAGTTTTCTCAATTTTTTTTCGCGCCTGAACCCTAGCCGACCGTGTGGGCCCTCATCTTCCCTCGTCGAAGCCCTCGCTCCCTTCGGAACCCCACTCCGGCGATCCCCTCCTTTCTGAAACCCTCCTTCCCTTATTAATTTTTGTTTCATTTCTGTTGAGAGAGAGAGAGAGGAGGTGGAAAAACCGGCGGAGGAGAAAGGATCGCCGGCGACTACGGTGGAGAGGGCGTGCCGGCGGTGTGGGTGCTGAAGGACGTGCCGGTGGGGCGCAGCTGCATCACCGACAAGTACGTGTTCGGGAGGGAGCTCGACCGCAGGGAGTTAGTTCGTGGTCACCTACCTTTGCACCGACCGCGAGACCCGCGAGGCCGTCGCCTGCAAGTCCATCTCCAAGAGGAAGCTGATGACGCCCATCGACGTCGAGGACGTCCGCCGCGAGGTCGCCATCATGGGCAGCCTCCTTGACCACCCCAACGTCGTCAAGCTCCGCGCCACCTACGTGCACGCCGGCGCCGTCCACCTCATCATGGCGCTCTGTGAGGGCGGCGAGTTCTTCGACCGCATCTTCGCCCGCGGCCACTACAGCGAGCGCGCCGCCTCCACCGTCACCCGCACCATCGTCGAGGTCGCCTAGGTCCGGCCGATTCCTTCTCGTCACTCCTTTGGTGGAATTTGGGGGTTCATTCGTCCTTGTTTTTTGTGGAAATTAGAGTTTTTTTTATTCTCATTCTTCTATTTGGCCTTCTATTTTTCTTTTCGATAATTTTGATCTGCTCTCTGTAGATGTGTCATAAACATGGCGTGATTCACAGAGACCTAAAGCCAGAGAATTTTCTGTATTCAAACAGGAAGGAAAATTCGCTGCTAAAAGCGATCGATTTTGGGCTTTCGGTCTTCTTCAGACCAGGTTTCCTCTTCTTTTCGTTGCTGAACTATTAGATGTGTGATTGATGATGGTTCAAGGCAATTGTTCAATTGCTAGTTATTTTGTGAGAATCTTGTGATTTTTAATGGGCAGCAAGAAAATTTAAAGATTGTTCTACCTATGTAGATAGTTAGGTCTGCCAATTTTTTATTTTATATTTCTATGCATAATCGTATTCACGAATATATGCTTTTAGCTCATTTCTTGTTGCTAATCTGATGTTGTGCTTCTTATTTTGGTTAATCAATGTTGTAATTGTTGGGTTTGCTTTGTCTGTTTACTTATTTTTCAATGTTGAGATTGATTAGCGAAACCAACTTTGACACAAACGCTACGTGTGAAAGTATCATATAATTTGGAAAAATATAAGAAGGATATAAATGAAGATCTTCGGGGCGGGTCTTCCTCTCTGGATTCATGTTGTTTATGTGTTTTAAGTTTATTAATTATGTTTTTCTTATTTTGTTATGTTAATGTGAATAATATGTAGTGCTTGTAGTTGTCTCAATCAATCATGAAATTGAATCTAGATATTTTTTTAATAGTTTCTTATATGAGATTTTGAAGAACATTCATTTGAAATAGGCCGTCTGTTTCAGAGTCCGTGCTGATGGTCTTGTGGTGCCTAGATAAGACTGTTGAATGGGGCTAAAGACTACTATTTAATTGATATCCTTTTACTTCTTTCTTTCTGAATAACATTGTTAGATCATTTCTTTTCTCAGTTGTTGGGAAGATTTTGTAAAGGATGCAGCTTGTAAGTTTGCTTTGTGTCTCTATTTTTATTCTTAATATCTGATGATGGGCATAAGATGAAAACTGCACAGAGGCCTTTGCATAAGGAACATATGTGGGACTCTGTCATGACATTTCTCAAGTAACGTTGCAACAGATGCTACCCTTTCAATCACATTTGACCATGACAGAGAAATGCCTGAGCTTTTAGGCATTTTTATGCTTATTGAGTGCCAAACAACATGAACTTGTTTTCTGAATGATCTTATGTTCTAAGTTGCATTACAGTATACACATGAAAATGCAATTTTGCTTGCTGCTAGTAGGGTCACTAGGTGCGCAGATGCTCTGTTAATCTATCGAGGTATTGCTAATAATAATGGTACATATCTAAGTTTCAAGTTAAACTCAACCATAATAATAATGATGCAGGAATTACTGCTGCTTCTGGGATAGCTGCAGAATTGGGAATTCTGTTCACCCATAGAGGTATTGATAATAGGTAAGATCTTCTGAAGATTCCCTTTGTCGATCCCTTTCTTCATCACCCTTCTAGTAGCCTTTTTCTTACTGGAACTTGGAAGCAAGGCCACTGGCTGAGCTTGTTTCTTGATAGGATGAGAGCAGCACACAAGCTAGTTCCATAGATGGATATGGATAGTGTTAACTTTCATTCTGGATGGTAGCTTATTTCTGATAAGCATGGGTTGAGTGTTTGTATGTTTTATTTTTTGAATGCACCATGCTGATGGAAATAATGATCCTTCCTGCTTTCTTTCTATCAAACAAAACATTGATTTATGGTTGATGGTACATATCTAAGTTTCAAATTAAATTTATTGCTTCTATCCTTAATTCAGAATTGTTAATTTTGTTGCAGGTCAAATGCTATGTGCATCAGTTACTCTCAGGTCTTGAGCATTGTCACAGCCGAGGTGTCTTGCATCGTGATATCAAGGGTTCAAATCTACTGCTTGATAATGCAGGAATTCTGAAAATTGTTGATTTTGGTCTAGCTTGTTTCTATAATCATGACCATGTGCAGTAGATTTGAACCTCCAATTCAATGCACTCTAAGAAATCCTGACAGGTCAAATTTATTGTTTCTATCCTTAATTCTGAACTGTTAATTTTTTTTTGCTTTAATCTAGTTTTGACAGCATTCTTTCAAAGATGGTAGATCTATGTACATTGCTTGTAGTTTTAATGTTACCTCTTCTATTGGCTGTGATAAAAGTAGCTTGTTTTTATCTTTTATTTTTTTTCAGGAGGGAGAGGGGTGTTTCTTGGTTTAGATGATTGGGTCAGTTCTTTGAAACTTATTGTACTTAATGGCCTGCAGGGTTCTTTGTATTGTTGGTATGTTTCCTCTCACCCCCTTATATACATATCTATTCTGCAATATGTACATAATGGCAGCTCCCAGCACAACATACCTATGCTGTTTGCGCCAGTGAAAATCTTCACTGGCGCTGAATTTGCGCCAGTGAGTGTTTCACTGGTGCTGATTTCAGGAACTTGACATGTATGGTTTCCCCAAGAAGGCATTTGCCTATAAAAAAAGAAGGCATTTGCTGTGAACTGATTTTACAAGAAAGTTGCAGATTCTTCGCATGTGACTCTGATGCTGGATTTTAGTCCATCAAGTGGTCCAAAACCATTGTTTTAAGTCAAAGGCTCTTTTAATATGTTTTTTGAATCAAATATTTGGAGTCCTCAAGTATGTAAAAATCTTATTGACATTAAAACTTGTGTGACAATTCTCTTTCTAAATGAAGATAATTGCCAAAGAATATGATGCCATCTGGTTTTGGTTCATGCACTATCTGGGTCCAATTGGATCTCTATGTATCCAGATCCGTTTTGAATATCATGTTCCAATTTTTAGGATATTTTGTTTTCTTAGAAATTGTATTTCTATGTTTGATTCCATTTTGTATGTCTGAAATCATTTGTGCTTTTTTTTATGTATTTTATTTTATGTAATTTTTATTTTTATTTTTATTTTTAGGTGTCGGATTCTATGGATTCAGATAGTTCTAGTGCCCTGTAGGATTGTTTTGCGGCACTAGAGGGTGTATGAGGTACTCAGGGTAGTTTTTTTTTTCGATTAAAAAAAAACAATATCATGAAGGGTTTTTGGAGCAAAAACATCATTTGAATCTTCGATCTTATCTAAGATCCAAATCAACCCAAACTCTAATTGGTGCCACTTTGGGTTGGACACATATAACCCATTTTTGAATAAGTTTGATCGTAGGAGGTCAAAAGGGGCTGTTGGAGAAGCAATGATAGCCATTTTTGAAAGGAGCCCATGCATTGGGCAAGTGGGCGGCGACTTGGGGAAGTCCACCTCCCTTTCTGCATGATTGAAGCAAGTGGGTGGTAGCACTATGACACCTTTTTGAGAGCTTAAGACCCTCACGGTGGTCGACCATGAGGGATGGTGGTTGTTGTTTTGAGAAAAAAAAAGAAAATTCGAAAATAGAGTAGAGAAGAAATGTTTGAAGGTTGAAGACAGTCCTGATATTTTGGCCGTATCTCCTTAGATACTGGTCTAAATTACACGATCTTTAGCTCGTTGAAAAGCTAAGATCCCGATATACAAGTTTGGTTTTTACCACTTAGCTTGATTCAGCTTGGTTAAGCCGATAAAGTCTATTACAAGTTGCCTACTGATGGCATCAAGAAAGTTTGTGGGTGATTGGTTGTGAGAGATCCTAGTGAGTGTGAGAAGGAAATGAAGAAGGTGAGTGTGTGAGAAGGACCTTTGGTGAGTGTTTTGGTGAAGAAGGAAAGAGCTCGAACTGGTGAGGAGGACCACGGTCATTGTAGCTGGAGGACTTGACGCATTCGAACCATCCTACCTCGTCTCCATTGACATTCACAAGCTTTGTTTGCCTTTTCAAACCCTTGTTCTTATATTTTAAACTTGTTACTTTTGATTCTCTCAGCATGCAAGCACTTGACTTATATTCATGAATAAAAGTTTGAGTTTTAAGTTCATATGTTGTTTGAAAGTAGATTTCAACAATTTGCAAAACTCGTGATTGCTTACTCTTCCATTTCCTGTCAAAAATCGGATTCTCGGTTCTGGAGTTGTCAAAGACAACTTCAAATAATCGACTGTATCTACTAAGATAGTGGTTTGATTTCGGTGTTCTTGGGCTTTCTGGAAAGCTAAGACATGGGCCTATAACATTGTTGTTGAGGTCGCAACCTGATTCGGTCGGCAGGGTTCCTGAAATTCTCTGTCAATCAGTTGGTCGGGCAGAATCTGTCAGACCCTGTCTCGTCCATGAAAATTCAATTCGTTTGATTCTGTAGAAAGCTAAAACAAAGATCTAAATTTTTCATGTTTTTCATTTTAATCGATTCAGCCTGCAAGTAGCCTGAAAAAATCTAACTTTCTGTACTTGTCTTAGGTTTGAATATAATATTTACTGTTATAGCATTCTGTGTATGGCTGCTTAATTTTTGCATATCTGAATATGTATGGTGTGAAATCGAAATTCGAAAGTTAGTTTGATTAACTAACATCCGTCTGCATCATAGTGAAGTTTGGGGTTTCTTCTGAAACCCTCATCTGTATGCTCGAATCCGAGGTGATTCGCGTGGCCAACTAGAACCCCTTTATCATGTTAGGCTAGTTAACAATTAGATCATCAAGAATCTTTAAAATTTAGTAGAGGCGCATAGGATTGCTAAAAAAATATGAGTCATAGCTTTCTAGAAAGGTCTAAATCAGACCTTCAGTTCATCTATTGGGAGTTTTCTCAAACTTCATCGTCTAAGGAGTCAAAACCTTCTTCGAACATGTTGTGCACCGAACCTAGAGAGCCTATCACAGATTTGACTATCAGTCCCGGTTTCGAGTCCGTGGAGCGGACATTCCTAATCCAAATCCAGTGATTTTGGATTTGTTGGAAAGGTGTGCGCGTTGCACACAACTTTCCTTTGGACCGTCTCTGTTGAAACAAAGTGCACTGGTTCTGAAAACCCTATTTTCAGAGTTCTGTTCGGACTCATCTTAGTTTAAAAGCTTCCACGTGTATTGAGATTTGTTTGGATCTTGGATTGTGGATCGGTGCATGCCGAGTCCACATCAGATCCAGCTCACAACTCCCATTGCTTGAGTTATGTCTGACTTGGTACAAACCATAACATACATCAAACTGCCAATTGCGAAAATATATGAAACTTTGGACATATACTCATAGTCATCATCTGACTTGGGTGACTGCTCTTTTCGATAATTTGAAATGACTTTCCAAATGAATACTTACGGGTTTTGCATCTTGCATACAAAACCTTATGAATACCTTTTCAATATAATCTGCCTGAAACAATTTCAAAGTGACAACTTCTCAATCTCGAGAAATTCTCATCCTAAGTATTTTGTTTGCAGCTTCTAGATCCTTCATTGCAAACTCTTTTGATAATTGTTACTTCAACTTGTTGATCTCTTGAATGTTAGATCAACATATCATTTATATACAAGAACAAAATGATATATTAATCATCAAACCTCTTAAGGTAATAACCATGATCCATCTGACATATCATATAATTGTGGTTACACATGAATTCATCAAACTTTTTATACCACTGTCTAAGGGCTCGTTTCAAATCATACATGCTTTTATTCAGTTTGCACAAAAGCTCTTCCTTACGCTGCACTGCAAACCCTTCTGGCTATACCATGTAGATGTCTTCTTCTAGATTACTATAAAAAAATAATAATTTTCACATCTAACTGCAAGTTTTCAACTGCAATAATATTCAATACAAGCCTAATTGTAGTTAATTTAACCAGAGAAGAGAAAATCTTAGTATAGTCAATATCTTTTTATGTTGAAATTCTTTCACAACCAGTCTCACTTTGTATATCTTTTTGCCATCATATTATTTCTTGATTTGATAAACTCATTTGTTATGAAGTGCCCTTTTGCTCTATGATAGTTGGGTCAAAACTCATGTTTGATTTGCATGCAATGAGTCTATCTCTTCTTTAATAGCTAATTTTCATGGGAGAGAATCATTAACTTGTATTGCTTCATTTAAATATTCTGACTCACCACCACCATCAAAATATTCTCTCGTTTGAAATGGTTAGAAAAATTGTTATCTTTTCTTTCTTTCATTTTTCTTGCCATTTTCTATCTTTCAAAAATGCCCTAAACAACATTTTTTCCCTTTCCTTTTAGATCAGGTTAAGAGAAACCAAGTCCGTCAAAAGTTGCAATTGGGATGAGTGCAAACCCAAATGGCTCTAGTACATACTTCCACTAATAAAAGAGCACATCAGGTCAAATGTGTTAGGTAACAAAGCTTTGACCTATAGATGGATAAAAAAACAAGCATGAAGAAATAAAAGGAGAAAACCAACCACACTAAAATAAGAAATTTATGTGGTTCAACAAGAATTGTTTACGTCTACAACCGCACTAAGTCTTCTTCTTTGCTGATTGAGATACACAATATAGCATAGGATGCCTTCTTAAATAGGAGTCTAAGAATTTTACATGGAGTCTACTAGCCTTGTTGTGTACAACAAGAAGTCTAAGGTAAAATTATATAACTATCCTAAAAAAATTTTCCCGCCGAAACTTACTTGGATTTGCAAAAATTATAAATTCATGTCAAGGTATAAAACATGCTCTACACTGCAGCCTTTGGAGCAGCTTTGGCTGCCATTCATCCATGTGATGAACGGCAGCCATAATAGTATTCTGCTTCTTTTTGTTTCATTGGTACTGTAGATATCGTTCATCTAAAACATGAGTGGTTATCAATAAATTTGTGGGGCCCATCTAAGAAAAAATATATCCATCTATGTTGTTTTGCCTGCCGTTCTTAGTATTGATGAACCACATCCAAAACCGCTCTGACTGTTGCATCTAAACTGATGCGCTTTCCAGAAATAAAATCCCTCCCAACAGCAATCCCAACTTTGCCTTGAAATACGAGACACTCTTGCCATCTGGGATGCAAACGAATCAGATCTGGATCCGTTAAATACATAAGAAAGGCAGATTTGGATCGGGTCAGAACCACCAAAAATCATAAACGTGGCATACTGGATTCGGTCAGTTTGCATCCATACTTGCCAGGGCTCGTGATATGAGGATATTTCTGTACCACGTGTCTCACACCCTGTAGCCAGGTCAGCATCCTGTGGGGCCACTTTACACTTTTGAGGCTAAAACTCATCTTTTTTTTGATAGTCTAGCTGGGGTTAGGCAGACCCCCACCAGTTATACTTCATACCATTGGGATTTAACAGCTCCTACCAAACAAGCTGAGCCCCGGGTTGGTAGGCTAAAACTCATCTTTATGATGTGGATTATCATTAACTTTTATATTTAAACAAGATGCTCTCATAAAAGGAAGAGCTTACTAAGATGGTGACTGCATTTCTATATATATGGACAGAGAATAATACATGTTTCAAATGGTCATCAAGTTGGAATGATATTTTCATTGACAGTCCATGTGCAACGAAAGGGTAAAAGACATCAGTGAGCCCAAAGAGACCTACGTCTTGATAGTGACTAAAGTTAAGCATCGTTTATTCACATGTTAAACACCGAAATACAATGTCAAAATCAAGGGTTATTTACAAAAAACACACCTGATCTTTTTTTTTTTCAATAAAAAGAAAATGAAATTCAAAACCATACCTAGTTTTATCTTCAGTTATTCAAATTCTTACCTATGGTAATTATTTGCCCTTTGACAATATTTGATAGTTAGTAAATTCAAAACTAATAAGTTTTAACATCATTGAATATGCTTCTGTTTGCCCAATCCACCCTTATGGATCTCTCTCTCTCTCTCTATACATAAAGGTAAAATTGAATTCTTTTCTTAAGGGTAAGTAAAACTAGGAAGGTTCCACTCGGGAATTAACCATAGTTTTTCTTTTGGCTAACCACAAAACAGATGATGTAAATAATGCATTTGAATTACCAAGTTTTGGGGTATTAATCTAAACTGTAATTTTTTTTTGGTATGTTTTTTTTTAACTAACCAAAAAGAAAAACCCACAAGGGCTGGGACTTGTCTGCTAGAGGTGACTTAAAATTGTAACCAAGTTGACTGGATGTCACGAGTTGGCAAGCCATGGTGGCATCCCTTACCACAAGGTTGAAGCCGATTGTACTCCTTGGCATAGTGACATATCGCAAGATTTATGAAAATCTTGCGATAATATCGCGAGAAATTGCCTGAAAGTTTAAAACGGCAATTTCTCATGAGATTTATGAAAAAAGCACAAATACCATGATTTAAATGCGATATTTACGTTTTAAACGGCTATTTATCACAAAAAAACATGTATTTTTATTTTTAAATATTTTTATTAATATTTTATTATAAAAAATAAATTTTATATTTTTAAATTCATTTTTTTATTGCTGAGATTTTGCCGAAAAAATGCAAGATTTATAAAAAAAAAAATCAATTTCTCGTGAGTTTTTGAGAAACGAGAAATTGCCGTTTAAAACGTTTGTCACTATGCTCCTTGGTGGGAAGAAGGGCCTCAAGGGTTTTATTAATGTTGTCAGTATCGGAATCAGACTTGTATTATTTGGCCAATGATATGATTCAAGTGAATCGGTCGATACTGATTTTCAAGTGATTCGTTCTGAATTGGCCAAAAAATAATTTAAAAATAATATGTGTCAATCAGAACGCGACACGTGTCAAATCCATTAAAATAATATTAAAAAATAATTTAAGTTATTTTTATATTTATTTAAAAATGGCCGATTCAGGTCAGTATCTTATAGATTTTCTGCCGTATATGGACCGATTCAGGCGGATACGCACCACCGATACTGACGACACCGAGTATTACCAACAAAAGGCCGACTAATTTGCAGTCAGTGATTTGGGTGTTTTCCCTCTGCTTAGCTGAAAAAACTACTCCAGAAATAATATTGTCATATCATGCAAGTGGCTTGACAAGTTATCCTGACCCACTTTAAAAACAAGCATAAGAATCGAGATTTTGTTCTAATCTTTGAAATTTAAAAAATTAATTTGAAGCTGTGGTCTAGTTCAATAATTTTCCTTAATAATTTTCGCATCCTAAAAAAATATAAAAAAAACGGTTTTGTTGATGTTAACCACCAAACAGTACCAAGACCACTGACTTGTCTCAAATGCAGTCAGGTTCAAATTCTTCCAAAGACTAGAGAAAAGTGTGGTCAACTTGAACAGGGCCCATTAGATTAGCTCAAGTTGCAACTTAGTTGGTCAACTCAACTCAGACTTAGCTGAGAGTTAGCCAGTCAAATACCGTCAGCCTTCGGTGCAAGCTATTCCCTTGGGGCAAGGGGTAGGTCCACGGAGTTTTACACTGCCAGGACAGTGATAGTAAGTACGACAGGCCGAACCAGCGCGGCCAGATCTATATTCCTGGGGGCAGTTTCTCCGTGTAAATATAAAATAAATAAATAAATTCATTATATATGAAAATAAGCAAAATTTTAATTTTCTCTTGATTTCATTATAAAATCATCAGAAATTCAGGGTCACCTGCATACCTGACTATGAATCAAAAGTCTGGACTGGGGTTGGCCCAGCTCCAACTTTGAAGATGAGGGAGCCTTTATCTGGGTCAAAATCCAATGTTCAGATCGAAACCAAACTGGGTTGGACCTTTTTCAAGACAACAGAAAAGCTCAAGGTCCCAAACAAATTCCTTGCCCAACAGTGGATCCTTCTAGACAAAGCAGTAAAAGCTTCATAACCATAAAAGGAAGAAAGGAGAAGTCATGGGAACGATGAAATTAAAGTGCATCCATTATACCAGATTCATCTATTTTGGGAGGGATCGGATCGGACTTGGGGGTGTAGACGGGTAGGACCCCTGCCAAAATGGCTGGGTCCATACCCAGGTCCAATTAGCAGGCTGCCGTAATATCGGACCTGGATTCAGTGTCCCAACAGTTTCATTTATTTGTCTATTTTAAATACTCTCAGCATACTGGTTTTGAAGCTGCCATACTGCAGATATTCCGCACACTCGACCCTGTGTTTGCTTATTTATAAAAGCTCAAGATGACGATGGAACGTTCAAGCGAAAGAGGTATAAGAAATGTTGTAGAAATGGAAGCTACCAGGGCACTGAAGTGCCCTGGTAGCACGGTCACCAGCGTGTCTGCTACAGTTCAGAGTGGAACTGATCACTCATGAGGCAAGAGAGAAGAACCCTGAACTTGCCCTCTGTTGCAATAATTTAGAAGTGTGTTCGATGATCCGAAGAGATTGCCACCTCAAAGGGGATGTGAGCATGAGATCGACATAATACCAGGATATTCAGCACTTCCCAATGTTCGACCATATTGTTACACACAAGCCCAGAAAAATGAGATCGAACATTTAGCATTCAAAGAGAGATTATTAGAGGCAGGATTCATCATACCTGGCCGCATGCAGTATTCCTTCCCAGTGTTATTGGTAAAGAAGAAAGATGGCAGTTGGAGATCTTGGTAATTGATGAATTGTTAGATGAGTTGAATGGGGCCACTCTTTTTTAAAGATGGATTTTAGGCTCCAAATATCACCAGATCCGGATGAACATGGTTGATGTTCCCAAAATAGCTTTCTGAATACACGGCAAGCACTGTGAGTTTCTGGTCATGCCATTCAGGTTGATCAATGCCCCAACGACCTGAACGATCTGTTTATCGTTGTCTTCTTTGTTGACATCTTAATTTGCAACAAGAGTTGGACGGATCACCTTCAATATATATCCTGCAAACACTTGAGATTTTGCAGGAGAACATACGTTTGCCAAATTGTCAAAATGTCAGTTCATTCAAAGACAAAATGCCTACTTGGGGCGCATCAACTTGGAAAAGATAGTCACAACAGATCCTGATAAGGTAGCAGCAGTCGAGGACTGGCCCACACTGACCAACCTGAGAGTTCTGCGAGGGCTCTTGGGTTGTTAGGCTTGGCAGGGTACTACCGGCGGACGATTGTCCATCACTATGTGCAGGTCAGTGCTCCCTTAACTGCACTCTTGCGTAAGGATGCTTTTAACTGGAATGCTGATGTGGTGCGAGCCTTGCAAGAACTAAAGGCAGCACTATGCTCAATGCCCGTCCTGGAAGTGCCAGATTTTGATAAGCATTTTGTTGTGAAAACTGATGCGTCCAGCTATGGCAATGTTGCAGTATTGGAGCAAGACCATCGCCCCATAGCCTACTTCAGCCAATTGATCCCAGTGTATGAGTTGCTGGTGGTAGTGATGGCAGTGACTAAGTGGCGTCCCTATCTGCTCTGCTGGGACTACAATTTCTATTAAGGACTGATCAGAACAGTCTCCGGTACTTAGATGATGATACCAATCCAGCAGAAATGGAATCACTCGACTAATGGGGGTATGACTTCGTTCTCCAGTACAAGAAGGGGACTAGAACGTGGCAGCAGACGCTCTGTCACGTCAGCTTACAGAACCTGCTAACTAGGGGTGGCAAAACCTGACAACGACCAGCAAACCCGACCCGCCAACCCGCCTCTTAGGCGGGTTCGGGTTTGGCTTAAACGGGTTTGTGTCATAAACGGGTCAACCCGGCCGCCTAACCCGTTTATTAAACGGGTCGGGTTCGTGTTAGGGGTATGCCAACCCGCCAACCCGACTGACCCGTTTAATAAATGGGTTAGGCGGGTGGGTCAACCCGTTTACCCGAACCCGACCCGCCAACCGCTTGCCAACCCGTTTACCCGACCCGACCGCCAACCCGCCCGGTAACCTGCCAACCCGTTTACCCGACCCAACCCAACCCGTTTATTAAACGGGTTAACCGGGTCGTGTCAAGTTACCCGTTTAATAAATGGGTCGGGTTTCGTGTTTGCTACAGCCGACCCGTTTAATAAACGGCTCCGGTTCGTGTTGAGGTATGCTGACCGGCAAACCCGCCGACACGACCCGATTGCCACCCGTACATGAAAGTAGCTGCGTTATTGATTTAGCTTCGGCAGAATGGTCGCGTAACACTGCCTGCCAGTCAGCCATCAAGACCACTCCCTTCGAGGCAACTCACGGTCGAGCACCACCAGCAATACCTGATTATATAGCGGGCAATTCTATGACGGAGAAAGTGGACTTACTGCTCAAAGATAGGGATTAGCTGTAGGGAAACCTCAAGAAGCACCTGTTGCACGCAACAATGACATCTCTTCTTCTTTCAAAAAAAAGAAAAAGAAAACATTGGCATCTCTTCAACTTGAAATGTATGAGTTGAACCCTAGCTAGCGAGGAGTGTGGAGCCTTAGGAACTCTCAACACGCCAGCTTGGACACATGCAGAGCTTATGCTTCTGTATGCATGATGACCACATGCCCATTAAGTTTTGTTTGAATTTGGACCACACATTGGCTGGCTTTCGTCTGGTAATGTTGAAGAAGGAAGTCCAGATCCACACTGCCCAGACCTGTGCCCAGGCTCATTACAGAGGTCGATTGGTTTAGGTCTCCTTAATTGGAAAGGATCGATCTCTGGGCAAGTGTGCAAGGATGAAAACAATAAAGATGAGAAAAACATAAGGATAACCATGCAAAGAAAGTTGTTCAAAATGAGACTCAGTTTAGAGGCATTATGATATGCAACTTGTGTTTCCAAAAGACGTGGCCTGAAATAATGGGATCTGATTCTCAATACAGATCTTTATTGTTTTGTAATTAAATTTTTTATATAAGGAAACTCCCACTCACCTCAATTGTTAAGAGTGAAGTGGATTGTGGATGTAGGCTTAGTGCTGAACCACATAAAACCGTTTCTTTGTGTGAGTCTCTTTCTACTTTACAAATTCTGCGTGTGTTTATGTTGTGAGATCGCAAACATCTTCTAGATCAGTTTCTACTTTCATGGTACCAGAGCTAATGGTGTCCTTCTTGTTGGCGACTTTAGGATCTCTTGTTCCCAATCATGCTATTCAATGAAATGTTTTTTCAAGCTTAGTTTCCATTAAGCTCGTCTGCAACAATTATTTGTTGTAGAAATCGCATATTGAATCCATAATGTACTCCCAAGATCTGCTAAAATATATTTATGGGACGTCTCATGCCCCGGCTCAGGTTATTCAAGGTGCATATTTATATCAAATACAAAATCTTAAGTATGTTGTTTGGAAAAGAGCGGATCGGCTAGCTCTAAGTTGGATCAAGGCGACGGTAAGCGAATCTGTCCTATCTCAAATTATTCGCACACCCACTGCTCGTGAGATATAGATTGCCTTAGAACGGTCATATGCATCTCACTCAAGCCTAAGAATTTTGCAACGTAAGAGAGAGTCACAAAATATCAAGAAAGGTGATAAATCCACGGTGGACTATATGAATGAAGTTAAATTTTTAGCGAATTCATTAAGAGCGGTGGATGAGCAAGTCTCTGATAATGAACTTGTTAGTTCTACTCTCAACAGACTGTCATCCGAATATGAGAGCTTTGTGACTACGGTCACTACTATGTCTCCACTTCATGTTTTCATTGATGTGTATGAAATGTTATTAAATCAAGAAAAAATATTGCAATTCTTAGCTCCTAAACCTCTAAGCAATGATCAAAATACTATCAGAGTCTTCTTCAGTCAAAGGGGAAGAGGTTGTGAAAATTTCTACCGCGATTATGGTCAAAATAGGAATTATGACCATGAAAATCAAAATTTTGGGAATCAAAGCTTTTATCTAAAGTATCCTGATAGTGAGGTGTCCCATCATATAGCAAGTGATGATTCAAATCTGACCAGCAAGAAGGACTATCATGACATTGATGGAATAATGGTAGTGAATGGTAACAATCTGCCTGTTTCAAGAATCAGTAATGTTTTCTTACCATCTAAAAGTAATATTTTTTGCCTAAAAAATGTGTTATATGTGACAAATGTGAAAAAAAAATGATCTTGGTTTCTAAATTTTGCTAAAGATCAGAAATGTTTCTTTGAGTTCCATCCATCCTCAGAGTTTTTATGTGAAGGATTGTCAGAAAAGGAGAATAGTTTAAAGAGGACCGACTATAACAAAAATGTACATATAGCGGGCACATAGGAGCAACTAAAATGAAGTCAATGCGGCATATGAAGCGAAAAAACTCTCTTCTCAAGTTTGGCATGTTAGACTCAGCCATTCGTATCATAAGACTATCCCTTTTGAAGCAAAACAATTATTTAAATTATTTTGACACAAATTGGTACTTTATGTTCTATATGCATGATTGAAAAAATGCATAAGATTTTGTCTGATAGAATTGGTCATACACTTCTACTGCACAATTAGAAATTATCCATGTCGATCTCTGGGGGACTGGCTCCCGTTATTTCAAGAGAAGGGTGCAAATATTATTTTTTGATGGTTGATCATTTTTTGAGATTTTTTTGATTGTTTCTTTTAGTAAAGAAATCAGATGCTTTTGAGTGCTTCAAAAAATTTTAAAATATAGTTGAAAAACAAGTGGAATGTCCTATCAAAATATTTCATAGCAACGGAAGAGGTGAATTTGTCTACACCACAACAAAATGGTGTTGTGAAAATAAAGCATAAAAAGTAGGCTATATATGCTATTTTATTTTTTCTTGAAACTTGTTTTTTGGGTAGATGCTTTGAGATATACGGTTCACTTAATTAATGGCTTGCCAAGTCCAAATAAAGGCACAAAAACTCCATATTAACTGCTGATTGAAAAAATACCTAGTTATGATCATATAAATTTTTTTGGCAGCACATGCTTCGCTTATCTTTTACTCAAAGCTGAATCTGAAGTCTAAAGCATATATTTTCATTGGTGTTGATTCTTCTTATAAGGGCTCATTATGTTTTGATTGTATTTCTCAAAAAATATATATTTCTTGACATGTGTTGTTTGATGAGAGTACTTTCTTGTTTGCTGGGACACAAGAACCAGTCACGAGTGAAGTGTCAAAATAGCTGAAAAAAGTGTCAACCTAGTGCTGATTTCAGCTTGACGTCCCACTGCCGCCAATGACCTTCAAAGAACGACAGGTCATGATAGTCGACCGGTCATCCTACAACCCTGCCACTCATTGCCTAACGAAAGTCCTCTTAACCAGCCCATTGAGACTTCTTGTGATCATGATAATGATGAAAATCATGTTTTTAACGGTGATGGTCATAATGAAGTTGATACTTAGCATACGGTCACAAATGATGATGGTAGTCATAATGTTGGTGATTCTCACATTGGGAGTCATGATCAGCAAGATCAGACATATTTGATGGTGACTAGATCACAAGATGGGTCTTTGAAAACTACGTACACAGACTCGTCACCCTATTATTTTGGCTTTGGTTTACAGAACCGGTTGATTTTAATCAAAACTTAAAAAAACTAAAATGACATCAAGCCATGGAGGAGGAAGAATATGATGCTCTTATTAAAAATAAGACTTGAACATTGGTTTTACTTGAGAAAACATCCAATATAGTTGAATGCAAGTGGGTTTACAAAATAAATAAAAAAACATATAGATGAAACCATAGCCAGGTACAAAGCCCTTTTAATGGCAAAGGGTTATAGCCAACAAGGGGATAGACTATTTTGAGACCTATAATCTCATGGTCATGATCATATGAATAGTTCTCTCTATTGCTACAAATCATAATTGGGTTATTCATCAATTTGATGTTAATAATACCTTTTTTACATGGATTCTTAAAGGAAGAGGTGTATATGGCTCAACCTCCTGGCTACGAAAACAAACAAGTTCTTCAGTATACTTGGAAGTTAAATTGTGCTCTTTATGGTTTAAAGCAGGCACCAAGAGCTTAGTTTAAGAAGCTCATACAATATCTTAAAAAGTTGGGCTTTGACGGTTCTAAAGTTGACATATCTTTGTTTATAAAGATTACTCATAATGTTACCCTAGGACATGGTTCAACAACTTGTCAAAAGATTTGGTATAGAATTCTCTATTAAGGACTTGAGAACTTTGTATTTTTTTTTTGGAAATAAAAATTGTTAAGAATAACTTTGGAATTTCTCTTACTTAAAGGAAATACACATATGACCTTCTTGTCAGACCAAGAATGAAAAGTTGCAAGCCTTCTTTTAACTCCTGCTGCTAATGTCCAAATCTTTAGATATGATGAAACGAAGTTTAAGGATCCAACTAAATATTGAAGTGTTGTAGGAGCTCTTCAATATATAATGTTTACAAGACCCGACATCTGATATGTTGTGAATAAGGCATGTTAATTCATACATAATCCATCTGAAGTTCACTGTCATTAGTTAAACACATCTTGAGATATCTTAAAGCTACTATTAATTTGGGACTCCAAATTTTCAAGTTTGAAGCTGGGTGCCCGGGTGATCAATTTATCCTTTCTTGGTTCAAACTTATTATCTTGGAAGTCGTCCAAGCAAAAGACTGTTGCCAAGTCCAGCATAGAAGGAGAGTATAAAGCTTGAGCCGGAGGAGTTTCAAAACTTTTGCGGTTACAACAACTAATAGGCGAACTTGAAGTTCAAAACTCCAAATCTCCAGTTATATGGTATGATAATCTTGGAGCCACTTATTTATCAGCTAATCTTATGTTTCATGCCAGAACAAAGCATAGCATATTGAAGTTGATTTCCATTTTGTCAGAGAAAAGGTCTAAAATCAAGAGGTTGAAGTTAAATTTGTTTCATCTCAAGAAATTAACCGATATTCTTACAAAGGTGCTGTCAGTTATTTAAGGAACAAGCTAAATCTCATAGAGATTAGCTTGAAGGGGCATGTTGAAGAAAGTCCAGATCCATACTGCTACCCAGACCCGTGCCCAGGTCCATTACAGAGGTCAATTGGTTCAGGACTCCTTAATCGGAAAGGTTCGGTCTCTGGGCAAGTGCGCAAGGATGAAAACAATAAAGATAAGGAAGAAAAACAGAAAGATAACCATGCAAGGAAAGTTGTTCAAAATGAGACTCAGTATAAAGATGCACGTCTCATATGCAACTTGTGCTTCCAAAAGACGTGGCCTGAAATAATGGGATCTGGTTCTCAATACAGATCTCTATTGTTTTGTAATTGATTTTTTTTATATAAGGAAACTCCCACTCACGTCAATTGTTGAGAGTGAAGGAGGATCGTGGATGTAGGCTTAGTGCTGAACCACGTGAAATCGTTTCTTTGTGAAAGTCTGTTTCTACTTTACAAATTCTGCGTGTTTGTGTTGTGAGGTCGCAAACCTCCTTGAGATCGGTTTCTACTTTCAGGTAAAACCCGGTCCTCTTTGGATACCGGGGAGTAAACCCAGCTTCGACCTAACTGCCAGGGATGCCACATGTTGATTTCGAACTTATGACATCCCATCAACTTGGTGACATTCACATGTGGCCCCTACCAAATTTACCAAATTGGTGGCGCCTTTTCTCTAACAAAAGAGGCCGTTGTTCTGTTAGGCGCGGTCCTTATGTTCCTGCCATGTTGGTGCTCCGTATATTCCTACATTTGACATTCTTCTGTCATAGGATATTGGCATATACGCTATTATATGACCAATGCCTACACACTTATTAGACCCACTCTATAAATGAAGATGTAGAATTATTTCTTGAATAATCTGTATTGAGGGCCTATTATGGAATATGCATATACTCTTTGCTTTTTACATACTTGCGCTTTATCATTCATTGCCCATCATTTCTATTGTAGTACATGTAAATTCTGCTACACGTCTTCCTAACATAATCAAGCCCAGATACAGGTAGACTGTCTCATTTAACACTTTGGACAACAATCACCGACTGCAGTGATCATCACCAGCACATCCTGATTCACCGATGGGTTTTTTATACTGATTTGCTGCTCATATATTGTAATCTACAGATCTGCCAGATTTGTAGAAGGCGAGATGATTGATCTGGAAGTATGTGCTCTAATTCTTGAGGTATGCTGACCCGCCCACCCGCCGAAACCACCCGCCAACCCAACCCGATTGCCACCCCTAATCCTAACACTAGATAAGATCAACCTTAGATGTAGGAAAGACTGCATTCAATGAGATGAAAACTGATCTCTCTCTCTAACCAATCATCCATGCAAACATCAGAGCTTTGGGAAGTAATAACAGAGGTAGAAAACACAGTTTTTCACTAACATAACTTCAAAACATGCATATACTGCTGCAAAATTGAAATGGTTTCCTCTACAAAATCATTCATGTTCAATGATACAAGACTGAAATGGTTTACTCATTTTTTACGTTACAAATAATCAAAGTGCTTAACTTATGGTGCGTACCTGAGTGATAGGGATGGAATCCCACCACTCTCTTATCCTCCTTTCAATAGATGATGAGCCAGACCTGGATCTTTTAGCTTTATACTTGACCAAGAAACAACACAATATGGACGCCATCACAACCAATCTGAATGGAATCACTGCGAACAATATGGTCATCCCAGCCATCACCAACATCAAGACATTGGATTGCTGCAAGAAAATGCACAATGTAAGAAGCCATTAATGAAAGGAAAAAAGGAAAACTCTTAAAACACAGGAATTAAAAGCATGACCAAGTTCATGAACTTGAAATTCTTTAGAATGTTTGGGATAAATGAGTTGTAATCGAGTTGTGTCATGGATGCCGAAGTTCATGAACTCAGATGAAAGGCCACCACCAAAGTTCAAGATCATCCACACACAGGACTCTGTAAGGTACGTATAAGCATCATCTGTAGCCTAACCAACGTCATGACCTTTAGCATCAGAATATGCATGGGCTTCAAATAAACACAAAGGATGGCATATCAAAGTATCAACATCTCATGAAGTACAAAATCTCAAGAGCTGCAATATTTTCAACCCTTGTAACACGTAAAAAATGATTGTTCAAAACCTCAATGCTCAAAACAGTTCACATGTTGAAGTAATACTCTTAACTAAAGGGTATACGCTTGTTCAAATAAGTTTCTATGTAGTACAAAATCTCAAGAGCTGCAATATTATCAACACTTGAGCATGTAAAACATGATTAAGTTCAAAACCCCAATGCTCAAAACCAGTTTTCACATGTTGGAAAAATAATACTCTTAACTAAAGGGTATATGATTGTTCAAATAAGTTTTCATGAAATAGTACAAAATCTCAAGAGCTGAAATATTTTCAACCCTTGAACATGTAAAAAAATGAATCAAGTTTAAAACCCCTAATACTCTTAACTTAAGGGTATATGCTTGTTCAAATAAGTTTCCTTTGTCAATATCTTCTAACTCAACACTAATTTGTTGTAATAATCAATCCTCCCAATTTGTGCTGCCATATGCACTGTATCATCACTTTTCTCAAGATGTCCAGCATATTTTCATTAATTCACACACGCCATCCAGCTTATTGAGGCACTTCACTGGTAGCTTGATTCTTCAATCCAAATCTCTCTCTCTCTCTCTCTCTCTCTTGCTACTTACGATGAGATGAACGTACCTTTTGAACTCTAGAGACCAATAAGGAGTGGATCTTCAATAGTGTGATATTTATAGTTTGCATGACAGAATGGAACCAGTTTAGTGCATGTTGTGCCGAGATGATACTCTCCATCATTGATTGGTCAATACTCAGGTTTACCACGATTTCATCATGCTCATGTCTTACTCTTTTGTGTCTCAACCAGAGCAGAAGTCCTATCATGAGCAACAATGAAGCAGATACGGCATACCCAATCCACTCCCTGTAATATATAAAAAAGATTCAAACTGTTACACACACAAGCACATACATTTGCTACCCAACTGAGAAACTGAATTGTAAAGGATAACTAGCCAGCCCTGAGAACTAGTCAGGTTATAGTCCAACCTTCTTCAGGGACCCACTGTGGATCTAGGTCAAGGTCTGAGAGGAATAGACCAATACCATATAAGTGGAATGACACACTAGCTCTAGTTATGCAGGGTCCAGTGTGCATACAAGCAGTTACATCCAGATTCTTACCTATGAAGATTGGCATGCAGATGCAGAGCATAAGTTCAATTCAGACCCATTGAAATGCTGTTAGAGAATATGAATCTGGTAAAAATTCAGCAATTTTATGTCTTATGGGCTTCATATGAAGCTTAACAATGCGTATATGGATCTAGATCCAATACAACATCAGATCTGCTTGCTCCATATCTAATCAAAAGATAGCCCCAGGTTTGGTTGCATCTCATGTGATTTGGAATCACATGAGATGGAATCAAATTTGATTTGAAGTCATATGGTTTCAAATCACATATTCCACTGTATGATTTGGAATTACATGGGATTCACTTCAAATGTGATTTCAAATCACATTCTGTTTCTCATTCGCATGAGATTTCAAATAACATGTTTGGTTAGCTGTGCAAATGAAATTCATTCCCTCATCTTCATGAGATTCCAAATCTCATTTGTATGCAACCAAACATAGAAGTGATTATAGGAATAGAAAATGGCTTTTATTTGATCACTTGTGTAAGAGGCATTATAACTATGTGACACCTGCGCGCATAGACATGTGATGGTATGTAAAGATAGATAAGATCAAGTATAAGTTTAAAGTTTGCTCACTTGTATACCACCACCATCAGTATGGAAAGCACAAAAACTGTGGCAGCTGGTCTCTCCCCTTCCAGAACCTTCTGTAGCCAAGGTGACAGTTTTTGCAGTGGACTTAGCAACTCCTACAAGAAAGTCAATATGATAATTGTCAAGAAATCTTTCATAAAAAAGATAATTGTCCGGAAAGTTTCTTCTATTAAAAATTCTAAAGTAAAGAAAATGAAATAAGAATAATAATAATTGCCGGAGTGGTAAAATTTCTAAAGCCTCATTTGGATGAGGCTGAAAACCTAACTGGGTTTTCAGTGGAAGCCCAATTTTGGAAAGGAGTACGCTGGCATATTGCATTGGAAGGTCTTTTCTCTCCATTAAAATCCAGCCATTTTAGGCCGGATAATGGCCCTCATTAAAAAAGAAAACAAATGGTGGCATGCACAGCCATTTTCCAGCCACCCACCTACTGGAAAATGGTGAGGTTGTGCAATTTCCCGGCCAGTGGGTGGCCAAAACTAGGTTTTTGGTTATCCATACAGTAAGGAGACCAGGTTTTTGGCAAGCTGGATTTTCCAAGCAAAGCATGGGTTTCTCAAACTCAAGGTTTAATTTGTTCCCTGGCATACAAAATGCTTACTGGTTTGGTTCAGAATAGGATGGACCATGTTTATGGGGTGTCACACCAAGCTCACCGTCACATCATGATATCATGTAGGAGCATTACCTTGATGACCAAAATGCTTTCAGCAATGCTTTCTTCCTTCAATCCCTCGAGGGTAGCCTTTGCGATTCTGACCTCTTTGGCTTCCTCCCTCACTTCTTCTACCTTCGTCTCAAGCTGCGATTTCTCGTCGCCACCATCATCAACCAACGTCTCATCAAACACTTCCCCAACATCCATGTCTACAACTTTAGGGTGCACCATGTTGAGGCCCTTGAGAAATGAAGTTGCACTGCATAGACCAACCTCACTCATTTGCTTAAGCTCATTGGCCAGCTCCTCCATGACATAGTCTCCCCTTGGTAGCTCTTCAAACAAGGTGAAGATCAAGAAGTTGGATGGTGGGGGAGGGAAGATCCTTAGCATCTCCCTTGCTGCATGAAGCCTGATGACCCCAAGTATTGTTCTTGCATGGGTCTCCCATTTTTGGAATGTGGCCTCTATCTGGTATCTTGATATGAAATGATGAAGCAAAATCATCTCCTTTGTGAGGGTAAGCCAATGGTCGCGTCTCGTGGAGCTTGTCAACTCAGGGAACTCCAAAATTAGACCTTCTGGCCTACCAGTCCAGTGTAACTATGATTATGAGAGTTGGAAATAAAAAAGAGAAGAAAGACCAACAATCTAATTTCAGCTAATTACCACAAAGAAAAAAAAATACCATAGTGCAAAAAAGCTTGGGCTGTCAATGATCAGCTGCATCTTAATCAGACTTAACTTGATGTAGTCTAGACCCAGAGAAGCCCGGTGTATTTTATAGGCTTATAAAATCAAGTCATTAGGACAGTGTGAATTTGAAAAAATGTGGACTCATCTTGCACCAGTTCAGAAGCTGGACAAAGACTGCAAGTTCAACATGGATCTATGTCACAGGATACTCCTCCAATTTACTGGTGTCATGTCCTCTTATATACTATTCTTAATAAAAATTTGCCCAAGAATGACATGTCTTGTGTCATCTTTGCAGTGTCTTTGTCACATAGACCTGGCACCCAGACCTGGATCCACCCAGACATGGACCGAATCTTTATGAAAAGTGTAGACTGTCTTATCTCACATGGATGACGTAGGGGCACCACACATGCACGTATACACAGCACACATGCACAAGCTCGAACATATATATATATATATATATATATATATATATATATATAGAGAGAGAGAGAGAGAGAGAGAGAGAGAGAGAGGGAGAGAGGTTCGTGCTAAACCCATTTGGTGCTAAACCGCGTGCTAAATGGGTTTTTTGGGCTTCTCAGGTGCTTTTATGTGGTTTCGGCCCCATAAATGTGTTGGGCATGGTTGATTTACTAAGAATCCACACCATCATGTGTTTTCCATGAAAAAAATTATGTTTGGAGCCTCAAAAATTTACAAAGATTTTGGACCGTTGATTTTTTCAACTTTATAAAAACCCACCCATGTGTTGGAATCAAACACTTCAAGAGCTGACCCCTCTAAAATCAAGCACACAGATCACATCTGTACAGTCAAAATTTAAAAATAAAATGGAAAAAGTTGTAAAAACCCATTTAGCACCAAATGGGTTTAGCACGGACTCATTACTCTCTCTCTCTCTCTCTCTCTCTCTCTCTCTCTCTCTCTCTCTCTATATATATATATATATATATATATATATATATATATATATAGAGAGAGAGAGAGAGAGAGAGAGAGAGAGAGAGAGAGAGAGAGAGAGAGATCTTACAATTGGGGGGATTCATAAACCATTGCTTTGTCAAAGAGGGGAGCACCCCAAGGACCAGTTGACGCTGCCCTTACTAGGTGATCCACATCTGGATTTGATAAATCAATTTTCAAGGCATTTTCATAGGTAATTACACCAGATGCTTCAAAGTAAAGCGAGTAGTTTGTCAACGTAAGCCTTCCTGCAAAACCAAGAAACAATAATGGACAAGCATGAATGAGAAGGCCATACCCAGCTCAAATCAAGATCTAGGCAGTCTTTATGTAACTTGTAACTGATCACATACCCAACTAATCAAAGATATAACTTGATTTCTAGACTCTACTGGGTCAATTATTAGAAAAGCAAAAAAGATGTTCTTTTCAGAGTGAGCCAAAGGGCAGTTCTGTTTCCATTCCCCAGATCGTTAGAAAACAGAATATTTTTTTATTTTTCCTTTAGATCACTATGATGGGATTGTAGCTTTAGATTTACACCATGGTTTTATAGAGAAAGGAAATATGATTTTTATCTGAATACCTTTTGTTAACCTAGGCGTGGTTTTGTGGTTGGGGCCAAACACTCAGAGTGTTGGGTCCTTTGAATAGGAGGGTACACTGGGGGCCCTCTTTAATAAGGGTGGCTCCCCTAGTTGGGTGTTCTGCCCTGAACACTGGATCTCCTTCCTTGTTAACCAGCCTTTTGGAAATTCTGTTTCAGATAATTGAACATTATTATATGTGTGTTTGGCGTGGATTTCCCTATTATAGATCAGTCTTCAAACATGCAACACAATTTTATTTACATACCAGGCCAGCTAGTCCCTCCTATGTGACGTACCACCCGTTGTGTCGTTGCTGTCCCTTCCACATGCAATATGAATTCATCTTCTCTGAACCCTGCTTCTTTTGGTACTGTTTGTCGACGCAGATACTTGATGCACCTGCACATGAAATAGTTTCTGTTTCTTTACCTTTCCTTGGCCTCCTCTTTCATCTTACCTAAAACTGCCAAAAAACTAATCAAGGACAAAGGCGGTTCCAAATTAAAATAAACAATTATGGGCTTGGACACCTTTTGCATGGACACATCATATGAATCCTTGTCACTTCTCCTCATTAATTAATCAAGTGATCATCTCTCAATAAGAAAATTAGCCTCAATATAGGGTCCAATATGCTTGTATACATGATATTCATGGTTAATTCAAAAAGGGAAAATTTCATTAGAGGCCAACGTTTTGCCCATAATTCCAAAAATGAGACTCAGAGATTCCATATATGTGCCATAGTTTTCCTCCAAACTGCCAAATAGGGGCCTCAGGCCAACATCCATCCTCTTGAAAAACGTAATTCTTTTTTGGCTTCTTGCATTATCCTTTGAAACTGAAAAAGATTCATTCATCCTCATAAGAAAGAAGGAAAAAGGTAAATTTTTTGAACCGTTGATTATGAGGTTATTATTGCAATCTTATCTTATCATTTAACCTGGGTTAATAGACAATAATAAAGGTAGGCCTTTATTTGACAGTTTCAGGAAAATGGAGGCTTCTAACAGGTAATTCAGAAACATGAGGCCCATTTTGGCAATCAGGGGCAGGTTGGCCCTTAAATGAAATTTTCCCATTCAGAAACGCGTATGAGGTCCAATTGCATCATTTAAGCAAGAAGGCACTTGAATTACTGACAGTAAATACCTTCTAAAAAAAAATAATGACAGTAAATAAATTGAAAATTAGATCACTAACAGGATGAAAAGCAATTGACTGCAGCAACCAGAAATTTGAGAAATTATGAATTCTATATAGGCACTATGAAATACAGTCCTAAGGACACAAGTATTGGGGTTAAATACCTTTATAGCCACCACCAATTACAGCAAGCTGTTTTATCTCCTACCAATCATGTTGTTGAAATCCACTTGAAATAAATTCAGGGAGTTGAAATGCCTAACAGTAATAGATTTATTATTCATGTCAAAGAGAGGTGGAATATTTACTTGTCTATCTCTCTCAAAAATCTATCATAAGCTGGGAAATGAAGTCGATTTGCAGTTGGTGCTGTCAGTGTCTCGAAAGCGAAACGGGCATTCGCAACATCCGCAGCCAGAGGAATCACTGAGCTTAGCCAAGCGAAAGCATCCTCCCCAACATTGCGCTCTCCATCAACCTACAATAAATCAAGATTAGGCTAAAGCCACACATTAAAAACAAAAAAAAAAAGGCTAAGGGGTAAGCGCTGCCAGGACAGTGACCGTAAGTACAGCAGGCAGAGCCAGCACGCCTAGGTCTCTGTTCTTGGGGGTGGTTTCTCAGTGTAAATAAAAAAAAATATAAAATAAAAAGGATAAAGCCACACATTTCAGTAAATTCTTAGAAGTCAATACAGACTCTCCATGGTAGGCTATTGCACACTTTTTTCCTTCATTTTTTTTTTCTCCTTGATCACCTCTGCATCAGGCAACACAATTTTACTGTATAATTTACTTACAGGTGCGTAATTTATGGCAATTTGTGTTAAATGGCCTCAGTTTTTCAAATATTTAAGCTGAATACTTACCTTCTTAAGAAATTGCTCAGTTACTTTGTATATCACCTAATTATAGCCAACTGTCTAAGATAATACTTTTAACCTTTTTTCTTTCTTTAAATTATTGAATGTCACTTTTGCACTCCTCATTTTTTGTGGCTATAGTTAAGAGAAAAATAAGAGTAAAAGAAATATGGCCGTCAACTGAGAAATTCCTGAAAAGATAGGAAAATACCTTAAATATTGAAAACTGAGGCCACTAATGTAAATTCACCATACATTACGTTCCTATAGGTAAACTACCCAAAATTTTATGAGTGTTCTCTTCATCAATCTATATTGAATCAAGATCGGCTAAACAATGCATTTCATCAAAATCTTAGGAAGTCAATATAGGCCATCATTTCATGGTAGATTATTGCATTCATTTTTTTTGGGGCTCATCTTTTCAACAGAAAGAAGAAAATTTTCTGAATCAGATCCATCAAGTCTAGGGCTTTCGAAACACAAAAAGAGTAAATCCCAGTGTTGTCAGTATTGGTGCATATAGGATAGCCAGAAAATAAAAAATTGATACGATACTGACCTGAATCAGTTATTTTTTAATAAATATAAAAATTAGCTTAAAATTATTCTTAATATTATTTTAATAGTTTTAACACTTTTGGATTGACACATAATATTTTAAAATTATCTTTTGGCCGATTCGGAACGATTCACTTGAGAATAATTATCGGCCGTTGACCAAACAATACAGGTCTGATTCCGATACTGACAACATTGGTAAATCCATCCCCATACCCCGCCCCTCCCCCCAACGCACACACAAATAAATAAATAAAGACTATGTGAGTTATTACCTATACATAGAGGCACTTACTAGTAGGGGTGGCAATTTCTGACGCGACCCGCCAACCCGGCGGGTTCGGGTTTGGCTTAAACGAGTTCGTGTCGTAAATGAGTCGATCCGCCTAACCTGTTTATTAAACAGGTTGGGTTCGTGTTAGGAGTATGCCAACCCGCCAACCTGTTTAATAAACGGGTTAGGTGGGCGGGTCAACCCGTTTACCCGAACCTGACCCGCCAACCTGCCCGCTCGCCAACCCGCCCAAAGGCGTAGCTAAGGGGGGGCAGGACTGGGCTGTAGCCCAGTCCTTGCCTCCCGAAACAGTTAAATTTTTTTTTTTTTTAAAGCCCAGTCCTAGTCCAGCCCTGATTCCATATGAAATAGATTTTTATCCATTTTTTAGCCCAGCCCAGTCCTGACTGCAGCAAATAGTTTGATTTGTCCATATGAAATAGATTTTTATTAATAATTGTAGCCATTTTTTATTTTATCTCAATTTTTTTTTCGGGGGCGCTGCCCCCGAACCCCCGACTATCACACAAATATTTTTTTTTGCTACACCCCAGTTTGGCCCCCCCTCACATGAATCCTAGCTATGCCCCTGAACCCACCAACCCATTTATTAAGCGGGTTAACCGTGTCGTGTCAGCTTACCCGTTTAATAAATGGGTCGGGTTCGTGTTGAGGTATGCTGACCCACCAACCCGACCCGATTGTCACCCCTACTTACAAGTAGTGGCGCTAAATCTGAATAGAAAAGTGGAATATCATCATGCGGCCCCACTACTTGTGCTAGCACTTCTTTTTCTTCCTTCTCCTTGGCCATGCTCTCCTGCACCAATGATCATTAAAACCATAATCATAATCATAGCCGACCTTAGCTAAGCTGACAACAACAAATAAAAGAATACACATCATCTAATAGTAATTCTAGACATGAATTAAAACTAGAAAGCATACATGCACAAATGTATGCAATTTGCATAAGAATATATGAAGGAACAGACCACATGAGAGTCTTGATCAACCGAGCTAGATTTTTCCCATGCAAGCATCATGTCAAAGGTGAGCCTGGTGAAGGACCCTTCATGTATCTTCTCCTCTATGAATGGACACAGAATACTCACAACCTTTGAGCAGCAAAACTCAATCAATTTCCTCGAATAATCATTTGCTCCATTCTTTAGACCCTTCTCAAAACTGTCCACAAGATCATCCACAGAGGTATCTATAATCCTGCATTCGTTGCAAACATGGTCACAAATCTCGATCTCAGGATTTTCTCAGCCCTTAAAAAAATTGTTTTTCTAGGAAAAATCTCGGGAAAGTACCCGAAAATTTACATGTTAATGTCGTGTTAATAACACAACGATACCGTCAGAATGATCTGACGTGGATCGCTTTTCAGAGAATTAGATGACTCTCATAACGTGGTCAATTTTGAATTTTAACTGCTGTATTTTCTCTCTTCATGATTGGCTTTAGGGTGACACCTCAGTATGTAATTGCCGATCTTTTGAATGATTGTTTTCTTTCAAAAGAAAAAAAAAACACAATTTTTTGAAAATATTACGATTTGCAAGACTACATCAAGTTTTGAAAATATTTCAATAAAAAAAAAGTTTTGAAAATATTGCCATAAACCGCGTTTGTTAATTACCATGGTCACAAAAATATGCAGGGCTCAGTTAGTGATATAATAGTATCCCTTTAATCTGGACATTGTACTAAATATTATATCCTTTTTTACCCCAGCATAACTAGACATCTGCTAAGGAACATAAGTAGTTTCACATATTTTTCCTCCCACGATGGCTTAACATCTATTTCAGTACATTGATATGGGGTAACTGGAAATTATGTCTTATAGAGAAATATCATATGCAAAATGCACGTCTCTCTCTCTCTCTCTCTCTATATATATATATATATATATATATATATATATATATAGAGAGAGAGAGAGAGAGAGAGAGAGAAGGGAATGGTCCACCCCTATATTCTCTTCAAAATTTGTTTTTTAGCGAATCTGATCATAGGGATGTGATCTCCATGATTGAAAAGACGTGAAGAATCATATGCTTTCAACCATGGAGATCATATATACGGTCAGATTTGCCAACAAACATATGTAAGTGAACCATTAAATGTGTAAGAGAGAGAAGAAGAAGAAGAAGAAACGTGGGTATAGGTTTTACTCCGAGGATCGAACAACAACGGAGTTGGCAACGTCTGAGAGGTGTTTCAGTTCCATGGAGGTCCGATCGTGGGAGAGAATGACACGAGGGAGTCCTCCGATTCATTGTTGGGGGGTATCTTAAAAACAGGACTGCATGAGAGAGGTGGCAGGGGGAAAGGACTACGTGTCCTACAGGAGGACACGCGTGTGATGTTCGCAGCTCCTTGCCTGACGGTATTGAACGAGTTTGCCGTGAAAGTTATCCACATGCCCCCGCCAGCACCGTCCATCTTTGAGATGGACGGCTCTTGTTTCCTGATAATTGGGCGGTTGATCCAACAAGGCTTGGTGTGCAGGTTCTTTGGATTTAGAACGTAGAGTTTGGGGATTTTGATCACGGCAAATGAATGTCACGTGGCTTCGTAGCTGGAAATCATGCAGATTTGGGTCCAACTGTCCAACATCATCATCTTATTATGATACAACCTGCTTCACCAAATTTCAAAACTTCTCTCTCTTTTATATATATATATATATATATATATATATATATATATATATATATATATATATATATATATATATATATATATATATATATATAGTGAGTGGTAGCTGACAGCTTTTTGAGCTTTCCCTAAGTTTATCAGGTTTTGGAAGGATTTTTCTTATTTTTTTTCTAAAATCTGACATACAAATATGATCTACATGATTGATTTTATAAGTGTCAACTCAAATATAAGATTACCACACCCAGTCACGTTTTTATAAGATTTAAAAATTAACTGTCTATCATTTATATAAAAAATAAATTTTTTATCAAAAAACATGATCCAAGTGTCATTTATTAGCAAATCAACTATGCCGAACACTATCTGCTTAGTCAGATTTGCAAAAAACATCTCGAAAACCCTTATTCGCTAGTAGGAGCATGACGGTCAGGCTAAAAAATGATCAAACAGCTAACACTTTTCTTATATATATACATATATATAATTGATCATGACGAACACACATGGAATTGAATTGCAAAAAAAAAAAAACATGAACTATTTAACATGTTTACATAAAGTCATAGTTTGTGTTCTTTTACAATTTCAATTTCATAAGTGTGTTCAGCATGATCCATTATATAAATATATATATACCATTCTTAGTAGAGCAGATCAGGTCCAAGACACCTTGGATAGAAAACTGTCCAAGGTACATTGGATGCCATCCATCATCAAATGAGCATCACCCAAAACCATCCAAAAGATTTTTGTGTTGGACAAATTAATTTTAACTGTCCATTTTTCAGCCATTGATGCCGTCCATGTAAGAAGTAAACACCATTCAAAATTTTTGTGGCTTCATCTAGGTGAGGACCATCTTTTTTTGACAGTCTTTGCGTGCTGTTCATCTTAACGATGGATGGTGATCCAAGACACCTAGAACAGTTTTCTGTGCACGGTTCCTTGAACCTGATCTAAATCATGCTCAAATCTCAATGTGAAAATCGAATCTTTTAATGATGGAGGTTAACGGAAGAGGTTCTAGTTTTCTTAAATTATAAAGCAGTTCTTCTGACATTCACAGCAAAACACTAAGCGTGTGTACCCGAACAAGAAACTTGTTAGTGGAAGGGATTCACTAGTTTTTCTAAAACTATCTACGAATCTACTAATATTCGTAGCAAAACCCGAACTAATCACGATATGACTCTGCAGTTACACCTTATAAAACAGCGAACCCACTATGCAGGTTCGGGTCTGTGGAGATTCGCTACAAATTGATGCGAATGTCGAAGGTCGGTACAAAACACCTGCGAAGAATAAAATGGCAAAAAAAAAATGTCAAGAATCTGCGTTTTTGGATAAGCCAATTTTTTTGGCAAATTAATAAGTATTTTGCAAGAACGGGCCAATTATTTAGGATACTATGATCATTTTTTATTAAACATTACTTGACTTGTTAATCACCATAGAAGGCATCCTAGAGTCTAGGGCTGTCATGGCATCATATCCATGTCAAATAATATTCAAGTTGGATTTGGGCTATGATTTTTGTCAGATATCCAAAATCCTTGCCTGAATATTTCAACTCATGCATGGTATATTTCATAATCGACTTAGGCAGCTAGGCAGGTGGTTTAGGTTCAAATCTCATGGGCATCATCCCTTAGCAACTCCTCGGAGGCAAAGGGTAAGTCCACAAAGTTTTATGCTGTTACGGTAGGCAGAGCCAACATAACTAGGTCTCTACTTCTGAGAGCGGTTTCTCCATGTAAATATAAAAAAAAAGGTGTGTTTAAATAAGTCAATTCATATAATCAAGGTATGATTTAAAGCCTTTTAAGCTGGACCATAGAATGGGCTGCTGGGGCCAAGCTCCATTATAGTAATCTTTTGGCCATACCTAGGTCCGACCTGTTTACTAGCCTGGATGAGTCGAGCCCGATTCTTATCGGGCTTAGGCTGCATGTGGAAGCCCAAACTCAGTCCATTTCGGGCCAGGTACCTAGGGCCAACCTTCTCTCTCTCCCAGAACCTCTTATTTTCAATATTCTCTTTTTTATCCTATTGTATCATTTGATAAAAATAGTTGGTTTCACTATTCTTGATAATTCTCTGTTTGTTGTGGGATTGGCTGGAGATGGAGCTGGGCATTGTATGAAGTGAAGTAAAGAAGTAGGAAAAAAAGTTCATGCGTTAAACTGTTTTTTAGATGCAGATGATGGCAAAGGAATGATCAATAAAATCAAATATCTCCTAAAAGAGAGATGCATGTTACTTTGGCCTTCTGAAACTTTGCTTCCTAACTCTTCCAATGTTTGTCATGGGCTTTCCAAATAGACTTATTGCAGCAAATCTGGAGCTCTCCAATGTTGTCAAATTCAGTTTTTGAATTGAATCGATTTGAATTGGTTTTTTAAGCAAGTTTCTTTATATATATATCAAAAAACATAAAAAATTATTATATATATTCAAGTTAAATTGGGCCTATCCAATCCCATTTGGCTACATCGGTCAATTTTTAAGAGATTGTTTAGCTGGTTTGAATTGGCCCCTCATGAGACCCAAATCTGAATCCATGGTGCTTAACTCTTGTAGTCATGCTGACTGATCCTGATTTTTTGGTTTTTTTAAGTGGAAGCAAAATTTGTGGAACCGTAGTTATCACATCTATACAACTTGTAAGGGGATAAATCTGGTAGGTGCAACTTGTGAATATAATTGTAACACCCGGATCTGGGACCTTGAGAGTCCAACTCTGGTTGGTATTACTTTTCAGAAGAGAAGCATATAGAGTTCACACGAAGAAAGCATAACTAATTTTTTTTAATAAACTCAATTTCTTTAATAAAGTTCATCATTAATAACATATGAAAATAATAACTACATGAGTATTCAATGACAAAAAAATAAAAATTTACAAGTACTCTGCTGTAAGTTGGAGTATATGATAACGTCCTACTTGCGATAATGTGCATGAAACCTATAGTTGTAATTATACAGGAGATGAATCTACAACTCAGTAAAGAATATTTATAAACAATAAATAACTTTAACTTAAAACTATAGTACACTCTAAGCCCTTAATCTAGTTTAGTTTTCGACACACCACACAAGGTTTGTATGTTTTAAATTTTCTCTTTAACTCTCTCAATCAAATTCTCACTCACAACAAACTATAATACTAGGTTGGTTATACTGGTCATAACCGTCTATGAACATAGCAATCTACGTAGAACACATCAATTCTATATTGTTGGTCAGACTATGAATCATACACTCTCAGTGATCTCCAGATCACCAGGCGCTACAATGAAACAACAAGGAGGACCCCACTGGTAGCTAGTCGGGAGGTCAGACTCAAACTCATACTCAGCGTAGTTCATGCTACATTCTAACCATAATGACTTTCAATCATCCATGGTTGTCTAGAGTCCCAAATACTGTGTGAATATAACCCTAAGTTATATTTTAAGTTTATTATATTGAACCGTACTCTCAAGCTCATATTTCACTCATTCTCTCACGAGTGCTATCATGAAATAATGAAGACATATCTGACTCTTAATCTCAAAATAATATTAGGGTTCACACTTTGTATCATACTAAGTATGCAATGAGGTAGAGTCTCTACATTATTAAATTACCGGTGGCTCACTCTCCATGGTGGTTGCACTCTGGTCATGAACCAGGTAGCCCATTTCACAAGTTGTCACTTTCAGGATTTAAGGGGTTAAGCATACTAATCTCAATATAAAATTCAAATGATACGACCAAAATCAAGGAACTCAAAGTTAATCACAATCTCATCATAATGCATGTTATTTGTAGATTATAGCATAAATATGTTATCATAAAATAATCTCTTTATAATATGCAAGACATATCATGACTAACATGTGCATGTAGTCATCTTATTGCAATAATCTCATGTATGATCATTTTATACATATCATGTTCACACTCAAGAGCTACATTTCTAAACATGCTAATATACAACATCAATAATAACATACATTGCAATATGCTATGTTCACAACTATGATTACTTATAATATCCCTTACCTCGAATACAAATATTGTACTTTGGTCATAATCGAGTCTTAAGTGACTCTAACCATAGAATCTGATCATCACACAAATATGTTCATATTAATACACATAATTTATTTATATTTTAACAAAATTACCAAAATACCTCTTTTGAGTTGACTCCTCAAACTTTGATTTTTGTGCCATTGATTTGACCAGAACCAGATAATAAGAAGATTATCTCTATGATACGAGTCCAACACACCAAACCTTACTCAATTTTGAGTTCAAAGTGCAAAGTTATACCAATTTTACTTAATCAGATATTGGGTACCTACAAAGGGTAATTTGGTCATTTTAGCTTTTATGATTTGACCTAACTCATTTTAGGTTAAAACATATTTGGTCTAAGTTTAGAGTACTAGGTTTACTAAACCTAGTCTCGACCCATCTAGGTTTGATTTTAAAAACTCAATTGGATTTTCAAAATTCATAATTAATCATAAACTGGATCCAGATCTAATTTTGATCTGAATCTAAAATTGTCAGATTGGATCCAGACCCAGTTCTAATATGTATTCAGAAATAATCTATCCAACTATGAGTTAAATACAGATCCAGTTCTGATCTAGATTTTGAACTGATCCGAACTAGATCCAGTCTGATCTGGATCTAGGTTTGTTAGATAGGATCCAGACCCAATTTTTGTTTGGATCTAGTTCAACTTAGATCATTCCAGACTGACTGGATTGAACTAGACCCAGATCAGACCAGATCCAAGCAGGGGACTAAAACCTATCAGACCTGATTCAGTTAAAATTGGTTCAGTCAATCGAGTTGAGTATGAAACAGTTGACTAGACTTGGTCTTGACAGAAACAGATCAAGTCAATCTTGGTCAAACCTGATCCTGTCTAGGTTCACACCCAAACCGGTTTGGTTTGAGTGAGTTGGTCTAATTTGGTACGATCGAGTCAGACCGGTTAAGTCTAGACTAGTTCGGTAGACCCCGGTATGATATATATATATTCTACTTGGTTCAGTCTGGGTGTAACTTAGACCGTCTGGTTCGGTCTAGGTCACACCCAGACAGACCCAGGTTGGTAGCTGGGTATAAGGTAGAAGGGGCACAACAACTTCCTGACCTTCCCCTTTCTCTACGGTAGAGGTTACCGACCCCCCTTCTCCTCCCTCTCTCTCACAACAACAACGTCAGCAACCATGGCTGCTGACTTTGTTGTCTCTGTTTTTTTCTTCTGTAACTTGCCAGCAATGATGGCTATCAACCTTCTAAACAAATGAAAAAAGGGGAGAAGAAACAATGCGTACCTGAGGTGGTCACCGACGATGAGCTCCGGTTACTCTCTCCCCCTCTCTTTGCAACTATTTTTCTCTCTTTCTCATTTTTCCCCTTTTTAGACCCTCTCTAGCTCTCTGTGTATCGAGGGACGTAAGACACTTACCGTGAGAGCTCTTTATCCTCCCCATTTTCATGGTGGGTGAGGATAAACCCTCACCTCTGTAAGTCGTTCATGGGGGGTGAGGTTTATCCTCCCCCCTTTTCATGGTGATAGAGGGAGACAGTTGAGGATCTGTCTTACTTACCGACCCCCATTTTTTTATTTTCTCTATTTTCTTTTTTTTACCTTTCACACCCAATGAATTTGTCAGGTGTTTTTTTATAATTCTACCCTCCCTTAAAAGAATATTCATTCTGAATCTTACCTAAAAACAATTATGGAAATTGCGCATGGATGTTAGATTCGCTATCCTATATGACCTCATTTTTATTGTGATGATCCCATTTGACCAATACCAGTAATATATATTTGTTTTATAGCTTTTTCACTTTTGTATCTAAGATTTTTATGGGTTTCTCACTCATGCTTAGGTCATTCTGGATTTTCAATACTGACTCGACTGCATCCAATATATGGGAGGGATCAGACACATACTTTCAGAATATAGAGACATGAAATACATTATGAATTATGGACAAGGAAGGTGGCAAGGCCAATCAGTATGTTGTTTGACCAACTCTCGTGAGTATCTCAAATGGTCAAATATATTTTGGACTCAATTTTTCCCTTCAACCAAAACACATTACTTCATAAAAATGAGATATCTTCAAAAACACATGATCACCTTGCTTAAATTCTAACTCGCGACATCATTTTGGTTTGCATAACTTTTCTGCCGACTTTGGGATACTAGAAGACACTCCCGAATGAATCTGACTTGGTGTGTCATATACTGCACCAATTCAGGCCCTAACAATCTTTTTTCTTCGACCTCATCACAATACAAGGGTGTTCGACACCATCGACCATACAATGCCTCAAAGGGGGCTATGTTTATGCTTGCCTGAAAGCTATTATTGTAGACAAACTTCATCAAAGGTAGGATGTCATTTCATGAGTCACTATACTCTAAAGTACATGCTCGCAACATGTCTTTCGGGGTCTAAATGGTTCACTATTACTCTCTGTTTGTCTGTGGGTAAAATGTCATGCTCATTTTTAACTTTATCCTCATTGCCTCCTGAAAACTCTGTCAGAATCGTGAAGCAAACTTGGAGTCCCTATCCAAAACAATCGAATCAATTACTCCATGAAGTTTGATCATCACATAAACATATTCATATTAATACACATAACTTATTTATATTTTGACAAAATTATCAAAATATTCCTCTCTAGTTGAATCGTTAGACCTTAATTTTTGTGCACTTAATTTGATTAGAACCAGCAAACAAGAAGATTCTCCTCTACGATACGAGCCAACACACTAAACCTCACTAAATTCTGAGTTTGGAGTGCAAAGTTATGATCATTTTACTTAATCAGATATTGGATAATACAAGGGTAATTTGGTTATTCCAACTCTTATGATTTGACCTGACTCATCCTAAGTCAAAACATGTTCAGTCTGAGTTTAGAGTACTAGGTTTACTGAACCTGGTCTCGACCCATCTGGATTTGGTTTAAAAACTCAATTAGATTCTCAAAATTCATAATTAATCATAAACTGGATCCAGATCTAGTTTTGATCTAGATCCAAAACTGTCATACTAGATCCAGATCTAGTTTTGATCTGGATCTAAATCTGATCCATCTAGGAGTTGGATCCAAATTCAGCTCTGATTTGGAACCTGAACTGATCAAAACCAGATTCAGTTTGATTTGGATCTAAATTTGTCAGACAGGATCCCGACCTAATTTTTGTCTGGATCTTGTTCAACTTGGATTAGTCCAAATCGATTGGATCGAACTGCACCCAGATTCGATGTGGTCCATATTAGACCAGATTTAAGCAGAGAATCAAGACCCAACTCGGTCTGATTCGTTCAGAATTAGTTTCATCAACCAAGTCAAGTCTAAAACAGTTGACCAAACTCAGTTTGGACTGAACTAGACCAAGTCGGTGTTGGTCAGACCTGACCCAGTCTGGGTTCACACCCAGACCTATTCAGTCTGATTCGATATGATTGAGTCAACCCGATTCAGTTTGGTCTTGTTCGAGCAACCCCTTATGGTCGAAATATATATATATATATATATATATATATATATATATATATATATATATATATATATATATATATATATATATATATATATATACTTAATAGGTCTGGGTCACACCCAGACTGTCTCTCTCAGCAACAAGGTTGGAAACCATGGCTATCGACTTTGTTGTCTTTTTTTTTTTGCAATTTGTCGGCAGCCATGGTTGTCGGCAGCCATGGTTGTCGGCCTTCTAACCGAACGCATAAAGGGGAAAATAAGAAACAATGCATACTTGCGGTAGTCGCCGACGATGAGCTCTGGTAATTCTCTCCCCCTCTCTTTACAACTCTCTTTCTCTTTTTCTCTTTTTTTTTCTTCTCGGACCGTCCCTCTCTCGCTATCTTTGTATCGAGGGAGGCAGGAGGCGCACCGTGAGCTTTCACGGTGGGTGAGGATAACCCTCACCCCTCGCATGCCGTTCGTGGGGGGTGAGGTTTATCCTCTCCCCCTTTCCATGGTGATAGATGAAGCCGGTTAAGGAATTGTCTTCCACCTCTATGGGCCCTCATTTTTTTTACTTTCCTCACCTGATGAATTCGTCAAGTGGTTTTATAGTGACTGAGTTAACATGATGTCAGAAGTTCAAAATCCACAAGTAGCATTCTTTGCACGAGGTCCAAAGTGGTATAATCCCCACTGGGCAAGAGAACCTCAAGGTTTTTAACCAATCGGACGCCATCCAATGTGTGGTCAGTGATGGGGGATATTTTTTCCTTGAACTAAAACAAAAAACCTTGCAAAAGCTGTGAAATATAAATGGCAGAACACAATTATTGACTTGGTTTTGGAGCGATGTGCCCCTTTCTCTATAGCTACTTAAGGTGGAAATTCTTCCTATGCAGCTTCCTTCAAATTTTTGGTATGCCAATGCCCACAAGGGCTTTGCTCATCTGATAGCGACTACTTGTAAATATCACCAAGTTGATGGGACATCTCAAGTTCCAAACCCACGGGTGGCGTCGCTTGATGTAAAGTCAAAGTTAGGTGTACTTCTTGGTACAAGACAACGGTGACATTAAGGGTTTTTTTACCAACCGGAGGCCAACCAATGCACGGTGGGGTTTTCCCCTTGAATTATCCCCCCCCCCCCCCCCCAAAAAAATGGTATGACAAGTTGCAAAATATCCTTTTTAAATGGTTAGACTTTTTAGAAAGTAAACAAGGATTGCCTCAATATTGAGTCAATTTCATTTATAGATCATCTTTTTAGTAAATTACAGGAAGCTGTTAAATTATTTAGGAAAAACTAACTTTTGAGGTCAAATGAGGTAGCTGGATGGTTAGGTTGCACTATTAGAATCGAGTAGTCTTAGAATCACATTCCTCAGCTTGCCTCTCTAGAATATATATATATATATATATATATATATATATATATATATATATATATATATATATATATATATATATATATATATATATATATGTGTGTGTGTGTGTGTGTGTGTGTGTGTGTGTGTGGTAAATATTGGCTATTAATGAAGGTACAGAAACTAATGAGCTAGAAATCATAGGTGCAAGTTGTATTGACTCAATCTAACCACATAGATGTGTTTAATATCGTTTGTTTGACAGGATCAAGCCTTGGATCATGCTTTTCTGATGTAAAAATGTGATTTTTGAGTTATGAATATTTGAAACATTATGGGTCATTGATTTTTTTACCCTTTTAGAAACCTAATTACTAGTCATAATCACATGATTCAAAACAAGTTTCATAATACACAAACAATATAGATCACATCCATAACATTTGATCTACAGAAATTGGAGTTTTTTTGTGATTTCTCTTCATTAGTTTTGTACCTTCATTAGTAGCCAATATTATATATATAAACTTTTTACAATTGTATGTTTTTATATTTATAGGCATGTTTGAAAAGTGGGAAATGATTCATTTTCACATGAAAATGAACACTTTCTCATGTTACAGCAAGTATAAATCAAACATGAGATCTATTCCACACAGGTCAATACAAAAAATAGGTCTTTGGCTAAAAGAACTTTTCATGTGATTTGAAGTTACGCCTTCCTCCATGATCCCACGAACAACTTTACCGCCTATAATTTTTGTCTAAATTTTTGCTCTCTCTCTCTCAAATGTAAATATGTTGGATATGAACATTACCAAATTCAACCTGATTAGGTCTATATCAAATATAACCATGAATTTATATTTGAATTAAATATTTATTTATTCAAAATCATTTTTTTATCACCTTCAATTAAATTTGAATTTTATTTAAACTATAACTAAATGAATTATATTGGATCCAGCCAATATGGACATGCAATCAAACTAATTTTAATAAGAGCTTTGGTTATCCAACAAACAAGACAAAATTAATTTTGTAATTTATAAAAAAATAGCAATATAGATGGATTTTTATGCAATTGATGTATCTAGTTGTGTTCTTAGGAATTTTTTGAGAAGAACGGTCTTTATTTTGTCGAAATAAGAGTTGTAAGAGTTCAAAGTGCGTCTAACAAGTTTTACAGGTATTTTGGTCAATTTGAATTATTTTTGGGGTATTTTTGTCCCAAAGGATATAGCCGTCCAACCCAGAGTTGATCAGGTCAGTGAACTGCAGAGGATAACATATCCAAAATTGTTTGAATTGATTGAATGGCATTCTAGTAGTTTTGTTAGATTTGGTTCTTTTTGGCTTGTTTGGTCAAGAGTTGCTTTTAGAGGGCAATTTAGTCATTTCAATTAAGGTAGCTGCTGCTGCCACCTAGCTTAGCCAACCCTAATACACCAGACTTGTTAGGGTCAGCTGGGCCCATGCCAAGTGGTTGTGTTTCTTTTTTGGCTGACTTTGGTTTGGTTAAGCCAACTAGGTTGGGACCTAGTTAACCCAACTAATGGCTAACTAGGGACCCATGTTTCTAGCTGATTTTAATCTAGTTGAAATTCAACTAGATCTAAATCTTTTGGCATAGACCTAGACCCATTTGAGGCCATATCCAAACCCTTTTTGGTGAGACCCTATAAAAACCCTTTTAAGGCTACGATTTTTCCTTTTTCTCTCTTTTGTGCTCCCTCCCTTCACTCTCACATCCACACTTTCTCTCTCTTACACCTATCTTTCACCTTCTCCCTTCCTTGGTAGATGACCAACCAACTTCACCAGCACCTTGTAGTTGAGTTGTACCCTTGCTGAAAGGTTGTTGCAGTTGGAACACTGTTTGGAGGTGCCCCACTTCGTATTTGGATTGTGCTTTGGTGTGAACAACTCTCTTGTTCACGTGTGGTAGCTAGGAGTCTGAGCTCGTGTGTGCGAGCAGCGGATAGTGCGTTCAATGGAGCTATTCTTGTCGGATAAGCATTTCAATGTAGGTGCTCGATTATCATTTCATAGGTAGTGAGCATATTAGGATTACATATAGTACATGTTGTGCTTTTGTGAAATAGCATGCTAGGGATCATGCTTAGACTGCTTTTAATTTATTAAAATATTTAGATTACTGATGATGTTTATTGAAGTGTATTTCGATTTAAAACATCCCCAGACGTGTTGGGGTTGAGTTTTAGTTGTGTTGGAGGCTTCAAACCCTAAGATTTCAGTGTTTCAAGATTATGAAATCGAGATGAAATGTCTGAGGTGACGACTTCTACAGTTTAGGGGTCGACTCCTTTGAAATTTCAGGTTCTGGTAGACTCAAGGGTCGACTCATGCAAACTAAGAGTCTACTCCTTGTTTGCCCTTGTATGGTGTTGTTGAAAGGCTGAGAGTCAACTCATGACATGGAAGAGTCGACTTCTTTTGTATAGGAGTCAACCCATGCACCTTGAAAGTCGACTCCTTTAGGCAGTGAGTTAACTCATTTAGTGAGTGAGTCGACTCTTGAAACTAAAAAGTCGACCCCTATATGATTTTTTAGGGTAGTTTAGCCTGATGATCAACTCCTAGACCAGGAGAGTCGATCTTTGTATGTTGTTCTTACATGTTTAGCTCAAGAGTCGACTTCTTTGCTCAGAAAAGTAAACTCTTAAGTGGGTAAAGTTATGGATTTGGTGGATTAGTGTGTGTTTGTGCTCTGTTCGGCTTTGGGTTTTGGTAGAGCAAACCCGAAGTGAAAGTGGATACATATTGGTTGGTTGGATGAGTCTTTGTTGTTCTTTTATTCTGCACTCATGTTTTCATAAATTTTTCAACTGAACCATGTGCTTTTGCTTATGTCTCTGCTCAAGTTAAGCTTTAAGAACAAAATATATTTGTGTTGTTGAAAATTGTGGGTAATGACAACTTAAAATTCCTTCATTCTTTTTTGTTCAAATGTGTTAAAAAATTGATCTTTTGTAACTGATAAAGAAGTTAAAATTTTTGAAGTTCTACCTTGTTACAAAATGATTTAAAAATATAATTTTTGTATCTATTACATGAACCAATTTTTTTTTTAGCATGTGGACTATTTCTAAATATGTTTCTTTGAAATCTAGATATCATATTTTAAAGACAAGTATTTTTAGAAACTGTATATGGAGCATATTTTTTGTAAAGAATGAATGATTTAGCTTGTTATTGGATTTGCATGCTTCTACCTATGTTGATGTTTGGCTTTTTGGGCAAAAAGCCATGTTGAAAATGATAATTAGTGTGTTGTGAATGAAAAATATATTTGTAACCTTGTTGGAGATGAATCTTGGGTTGAAATATGCATATATACTAGCTTGAGTTTTGCCCAAATTCGTATTCACGTTATGATTGCTTAAAAGTATTGTTCTATGCTTGAGATTTTATGAACCATGTATATTGTGGTTGTTCATTTTTTACACCACGTATGTTAGAATGATATTTTTTGGGATAGACCACCGTTTGGTGGAGTATCACAGCTCATAATGGTGTTTTTATAGAGCTACTCGATTTTGCTGTAGGAGTCAACTCCCTGTTGAACAGGAGTCAACCCCTACTGTTTGCATAAGTTTGAGCAGACCCGAGGGTCGACCCTTGCTTCTTGGGGTTGACCCCTACTTTTAAAAAGAGAGTTGACTTTTCATTTATAAGAGTCGACCCCTACTTCATATTAGTCGACTTTTTTATTTGAAAGAGTTTACTCTCTCTCTCTGAGATTTGACCTCTTTTAAAGAAGAGTCGACCTTTGTTTTGTTGAGCTGACTCCTTCCATGGAGAGTTGACTTGTATCCTATCTCTTGAACCGGGAGAGTCGGCTCCTTTGAGCTATTTAATAGCAGTTTTACCCAAGTATTTGACTCTTGAATATGATTTATGTTTTGTTTGGTCTGTGAGTCGGACTACTATTCTAGGGATACATCTGATTCATTTTCACATGGGATTTACTTTCATATGTGAAAATGAATTCCATTTTCCAAACATGCCATAAATGTGTTTAAAATACCCATTAGGGTGCATTTTTTTAGCACCAAATGAGAATTGTTCTCTCACAATTGTAAGAGAAACGATTCTCATTTGCCCCATTTCTCACGTGCAAGCAAACATGAGACAATGAGAATGAGATTCAAAATCACATTAGGATCATTTTACTCGTCTGACTCTAAACCACATTGTCCACCTTGTGATTTCAAATCACATGACATGGAGTTACATCAGATTTGGAACCAGTGTTGTTAGTATCAGTGTGTATCGGCCTGAATCGGTATCGTAATGCCAGAAATTCGACACTATACTTATAAAAAACAGCTTTAAATTATTTTTTAATATTATTTTAATGGCTTTAACACATGTCACGTTCTCGTAATATGTTTTGGCCGATTCAGAACGAATCACATGAGAATCAGTATCAGTCGTAGGCCAAACGATACAGGTCCGGTTCCAATACCGACAACATTGTTTGGAACCACATGAAATGCAAGCAAACGTGCCCCTAAGGTTTAAAAATAATTCGTTGGGCCATTTTAGAGAAAAATAGCTCATCTTATGCTCTTTTATTTAAAAAATTGAGGACATATTTGAGAGCTCGGAAGGGAAGGTATTTATAGACTTGAAAAAGTAAAAACCATCAATTTTTTTAAATTGGCAGCTGCCTAATTTAAAAACAAAACAAAGAGTGTCTCATTTCTTTTCTTAATTTTCATTGGTTATCTTCTACTGAATTAAAAATAGGGTCGGAACCCTAGTTGAACAGCTCATGGTTTTGCTCCTCCTTGGCTTACAAAGAGCTCGCTCAAACTCATAAAATAGGCTCAGCAAGCCAAACATGAACGATAGTTGTTTGGGTCAACTCAACTCGTTCAGGCAAGATAAGTGGTACTTTTATTATTCTAAGTATATTTTATATCATATGATGCAATATAAAATAAAATAATTGAAGTACTTGGCTTACAAGCAATAGGTTTAGAGTTCAAATCCTATTGCTCCTAGCTTGGAAATAACATATTTCTTCCATAAGCGAGTGAGCTTCAGCTTGTCTCAATAGGTCTAGATTTAAAATCTTATTATTTTTAGCATTGAAACAATGTTTTTTTTTGTAAATGAATCATATCAAACTGGAGTTATTTAGCTAAAGCTCATCATGAGCTTGAACTCAGCAGCCCTACTTAGAAGTATAATTTGAAATTTTATTTGTACAATGTTCATCTTTTAAAAATTTATTTTTCTTAAATGTATAAATAAAGTTAAAAAGGACTTTTTCACCTCCATTTCTTAAATGTATAAATAAAGTTAACTGCACACCGACGTTCAGTTTTTTTGTTGTGTGGTCACAATGACTAAAATCTCCCTGAATTCCTAAACCTGGACGATATTGAACTCCAAGGATTTCATATCCAAGGTGTTCTCAATTCCAAGGATTTCAATTACACGGATCTATGGCCCAAATCCTTCCACTTAGTATAATCTAGGGCTGGTAAATGAGCAGAATGAGATTACCTTGAACTCATTCTTGTGGCGAGCCAACCTGAGTTTTAGCTCATAATAAGTTAGAGTTGAACTAACCGAATTCGAGTTAGAAACAAAAAAAAATACATTGTTAAAAAAGCAGGATAAAAAAAAATAAAACATATGAAAGTATAAATATTTTTAAAATATACTTTTTACTATCTAAAGAGCTTGAGCCCAGCTACCCATTGTTCATATTGACCTTGCGGAGACTACTTGATGAGTTTGAATTAGCTCTTCACGAGCTGAACATGAGCCGAGCCACGAGAGGCTTGACTTGTTCCAAGCCCTATCAGTAGGGGTGTCAATGGGTTGGGTTTGGTTCAGATTCAGGTGAGACCAGACCTGACCCTGATTTTTGGGTATGGTATCAGGAATTCGGACCTGGGTCTAATCAAACATACCATAAGAGAAACCATATCTAGAATCGATAAGAACCAGACTCAGGCCATACCCGATAAAATAATATTTTTTATTATTTTTACATTGAAAATTTATGGGTCTTAATCGGAACTCAGGTCGGGCCCAGGTTTGGTATAAAATTTCACAAACAATACCCGGCTCCATGTATTAATCGGACCTTCGGGTCTGGACCCGTGTCTTAATTAGGTCTTCTTATTTATCACCGTACCTGGACCCTATAGAGATTAGTATGATCGTTGACACCCCTACCTATCACAGATCTATCTACTTAGAGGGGTTTTGAGGATCTCATGTAACGGAGCTAAATATTTATGTGTTTAGGGACTTTGAGGATTTTAGAACCAAGGATCTAAGATCCATTGTTTGCAAAACCAGGGATTTGGCATGGGGCCCACATGAGATCATACTCTCGAATCTGAAATCTATGTATTTTGAGGGCTTCGAGGATCTTAGAACCATGTATTTAAAGGGATTTTGAGGATCTTAGAACCATGGATCCAAGGCCCGCTATTTACAAAACCAGGGATTTGGTGTTGATAGCATGTAGGACTGGTAAATGAACCGAATGAGCCCAGCTTGAAGTTTTCGAACTTAGCACATTCTTGATGAGAATGAGCTGGGTTTGAGCTTATAATGAGGCCGAACCAAATGAGTCGAGTCTAACTTGGTTTGAGCTTACAAAGAATATGTCATTTGAGAGATGAAAGCAATTAAATTTTATCTCTAAGCCTATTGCTTCTTTTTTTATAAGCAAGCTGGGGTTAGGCAGACAGTTCATTGATTCTATAAGTCAGTCGGGGGCGGTCCTTCCAGCATTGTTCCAGCCCCCTATCGCCAACTTAGCTAAGACTTTACACAAGAATCCGTTTTTACATTTCCTGTAAGCAATGGTTAACTTTTTGTAAGCAAAAAATCTATTACAAGGTTTTCCTTGCACTGAACTCTGCCCTCTAAAATCCTGTTGAGACGGCAAGCCACATCTAGTCTGCTAGTTTCCATGATGACCCTTTCCTCTGTTGTTATCTTTTACACTTTCAGGTTTCTTTACCCACCCTGCTCGAGAGAGGAACCTTTCATTGCACTACAAAATAAAGAGGTAATACACGTAGACTTTTAGTAGTTATTAATTATGGTTTAACAATAAGTTATAATTAATAATGTGTTTTAAAATTTCTAGTTATGATCGTTTAACTTTTAACTATAGCTTAAACCGTGCTTAAATAACCACATAAGGTGTACCATTTTAACTACGGTTACAAAAAATTATAGTCAAAAAGTTATTTTCTAGTATTCACTATGATTTCAGGCCATACTTAATACTCTTTTCACAAAACATTTTGCAGAGCGAGTAAAAAAAAAACTAATTACTCTCTCCCCTTCTCTCTCTCAAACCCTATGCATGCCCTCCTTTCTTTCTTCTCTTGCTCTCCTTTTCACTTTTGCCTTAATAGTTTGTCATTGTCATGCTAGTCTTCATTTGCTACTATAGTTGTCGTAGTTAATGGTTACTATCCATGCTGTAGTTAAATCTTATTTACTAAGATTTTTTTTTTAATAATACAAAATTTTGTAGTGTTGTGCCTTATTTTATAACCAACACGCCATCCTCACTCCCTGATATAAGCTGCATATATATTCACTTTGATCCAACCCTGGTCCCATTGACAAAGGTGTCGCCATCTTGCAGCTATTCGGTGCTCTGAGTTTTTCAACATGCTCATTATAAGTTCTCTCACAGTCCAGTGAATATTTTTGAAGAAAACTGATCGCAGTTGACCTCTTTCCCTTCAAACACAGCTATATTCCTGGCCCTCCATAGCGCCCACGCAATTACATGTTGGGCTAGATTCCAGCTTCTCTTAATTACAATTACATTTTGCTTTTGGCTCCATCCAGTGATTCGTTTAAAGGCATCCAGTACGATCTTGCGAGAGATTGAAGGGCACAAAAACTGATTTTTCCTCAAGGCCCGAATATCTTTCAAACTCCTCAATCACTTTCAAAAAGTTGGCAATCGAATTCTTCTTGTGCTGGAGGAAAAATAGGGCGTCATTAGCATAAAAAGTACGATGTCATTTGAATTTGCTGATTTGATACGGCCTTTTTTCCTCTTCTTTCTTCCATTCTTCTTGACAAGCGCTCCATAGCTAAGAGAAAAAGATAAGGGGACATGGGATCCCCTTATCTTATACCTCTTCCACTTTCAAGGATCTCTCCAGCTTCCCCATTGAGGACGACAGCGAATCGAGCAGTAGATATACATTGCATAATCAGCTTGATCCACTCTTCTGCAAACCCAAGATCTTGAAGGGATCCTTCTATAAAGTGGCACTCGATCCAATCATAAGTTTTTCATCAAGCAGGTTTTAAACATCACACTATTTTTTGCTTGGCACCATAGAATCCACCATTTCATGCGACAAAAGAATGCTGGGCCTGCTGGTTTTGACTTATGATCCTTTCCAAAACACTACTCATCCCATTCACTATAATTTTAAGTGATTTTATAAACAAAATTACAAAGGCTAATGGGCCTGAATTGCGACATCTTGTTGGCATTTGCTATTTTTGCAATCAATACTATGTTAGTAGCATTGATCCGTCTCAAAATCTTTTTACATTTAAAAAAAATACTGACAGCTATACAGAAATCATTTTCAACTATATCCCAAAATTTTTGAATGAACATACCTGGGAAGCCATCTGGCCCCTGTCAGGGTTCATCTCGAAGACCGCAGCCCTCACCTCGTCTCCTTCCACATCTTTTAACATGTTGGTGTTCTCCTCCTCGGTCATCTGGCCTCCTTGACCACTCGCAAATTCTCCTTCCGGATCGGACCCTGCAGTAAACAAGTGAATAAAATAATTGTGAGCTTTAGCCTTTATACCCTCTTTATAGCTGACCTCGCTCCCATCCTCCCTAATCAAATAAGAGATGCCTCTTTTCATGATGTTTCTGTTAACAAAAGCATGGAAATACAGGGTGTTTCTATCCCTCTCCGCTAGCCATCTGCACCTCGATTTCTGTTTCCATAGCTCTTCTTCCATATTTGAGAACATCTGGAGCTCATCTCTTAATCTCATTTCTCGATCTACACTATACACTCTGACAGAATTTGCTTACCCTGCTGAATAGCTTCTAACTCCTCTTCAATAGTTTTGATTCGAGATGGAAGGAAACCAATTGTGTTCCTGTTCCATTCTTTGAGAGCCTTTTTAACGTTGTCAAGCTTCATGGTTAGCCTGAACATCGGGCTTCCCCTTACCTCCTGCTGCCAACCTGCTTATATGACCTCCCTTCATCCTTATTTAAGGGTCCAACATTTGTAAATTTTGAAGGATGAAACAACCTTCATTCTAGGCTCCATACTGATCTGCAGACCATTGTGGTCAGAAACTGTTAGAGGCAGCAGGCGCACCCTTGAGTTTGAGTAAGCCTCATTCCAATGTTTATTAACCAAAACTCTATCCAGTTTACTCGGGAGGGTGGTGTGTGTTCTCCCCGAAACACAAATTTCTATGTTTCGGATGAATATCTTGGGACCCGTGATAATTCATATGCCAATGTTGCCCATGATGACTTTATAATAAAATAACATATAAAAAAGGTAGATATGCTTTTGACGAAAATGTCCTTCGATAAGATAGATATGCGTTTGATGAAAATGTCCTTCCGCTCTCCGTAAATAGATTTGCATGTTTCACCTTTATTTTTAGCTTGTGTTACAACACATGACCGCCTTCTCGTTCCTGTCTGATGAGTTGTGGAGCCTGATTCAAAGTTTTTGCCCTTGCAGGAAGGGGGGGTCTGGGGGCTTCTCTCGACGCGGATCCTACTGTGCGGTCAACGGGCGGGGGTTCAAGGAGAGCAGCGCCCCCCGAAAGAATTTTTTTTGGGGCTTATGTTTGAGACTCGATTTTTTATGGATCAGACCCAACTTGTTTAGGTTTAGGGTTGTCGCTCTTGCCTTGTATAAATTCTTTCTTTTCTTTCTCTCTTATAACTGTTAAAAAGAGCAATAAGATTTCTCTCTGAGCGGTCATGGTTTTTTTTTGTTCTCTATCTGTTGAAAAAAGTGATTTACAGTAGAAATCAAATCAGAGAGTAACGATTTACAGTAAAAATCAGATATAAGAGTAGCGATTTACACTAAAAATCAGATATAAGAGTAGCAATTTACAATAAAAATCAGATAAGAGAGTAACGACTTACAGTAGAAATCAAATCAAAGAGTAACGATTTACAATAAAAAACATATCAGAGAGTAGCGATTTATAGTATAAATCAAATCAAAAAATAACCATTTACAGTAAAAATCTGATTTGTATTGTAAATCGTTATTCTCTGATTTGATTTCTACTGTAAATCGCTACTCTTTGATCTGATTTCTACTATAAATTGCTACTCTTTGATTTTATTTCTACTGTAAATCGCTACTCTATGATCTCATTTCTACTGTAAATCGCTACTCTCTTATCTGATTTTTATTGTAAATCATTATTCTTATATCTCATTTTTACTATAAATCGCTACTCTCTGATTTGATTTTTACTGTAAATCGCTACTCTCTGATTTAATTTTTACTATAAATCGCTACTCTCTGATTTGATTTCTACTGTAAATCGCTACTTTCTTATCTGATTTCTATTGTAAATCGCTATTTTCTTATCTGATTTCTACTGTAAATCGCTACTCTCTTATTTGATTTCTACTGTAAATCACTACTTTCTTATCTGATTTCTACTGTAAATCGCTACTCTCTTATTTGATTTCTACTGTAAATCGCTACTCTCTTATTTGATTTCTACTGTAAATTGCTGCTCTTTAATCTGATTTTTATTGTAAATTGCTACATCCTGATTTGATTTCTATTGTAAATCGCTACTCTCTTATCTGATTTTTACTATAAATCGCTATTCTCTTATCTAATTTCTATTATAAATCATTACTCTCTGATTTGATTTCTACTTTAAATCGCTACTCTCTTATCTGTTTTCTACTGTAAATCGCTACTCTCTGATTTGATTTCTACTATAAATCGTTATTCTCTTATCTAATTTTTATTATAAATCGCTATTCTACTCATTTTACGTTGCCATCATTATCTCAGTTGTAAATAGCTATTCTCTGTCTACTCAGTTCGACATTTGCACACTCGTATCACAATGAACAATAGATAGAATGCTGATTTTTTTGGTAGTTTAATTATTTTTCATGAACAGACAACGACAAATGATGCTCCGACGATAATAGACGACGGTGATGACAAAGGGTGCTCTGGCAGCAATAAACGACAACAAAGGATGCTTCAACGACAGCAAACAATAATAAAGGGTGCTCCGCGGACAGCAGACGACGACAAAGGGTGCGTCGTCAATCGGAACTTCTGTTACAGCAGATGGTGCATCACCAAAGGGCGATCCAGAACGTTTAGGGTGACATATTGCGAGGAGCTCCTGTTAAAGCAGAGGAGTTTACTCCTTAGGGCGAAAATGATGATGATTTTAACCCTTTCTGATGGGAGGACATTTTTGTTATTTATGTTAGGAAAGTTTTAATATATTAAATCTTGATGATTTTGTTTACTACCAAAAGTGTTTTGAAAAAGTTAGTCTCATATCTAAGAGAAATTTTTTTCAAGAGGTTTAAATAAAGAGTTTGTTATCTATTCTTTACTTTGGTAAGCCTTGAGTCTTTAGGTGGATTGCGAACGTTGTTGTGCATCGTGCAGCAATGGACACATCGTTTGCACACACGTGCACGCGCAAGGGCGCTTGAGGCACAATATGGCATTTTGATGGCGCACTTTGCACGCTCGCAGCGGTGTGAGGTGCAAATGTCTGTTTTGGATTTTCGGTTTTGAGATATTTGGTCGTTTGAAAGGTTTTAATAGCATTTATATTGAGTTTATGGCGCTTTGTGACTGTTGGACGATTTTGAAGGCCTTTGATTGACAGTCAAAGGTGGGTGACCGTTCAAGGACCTTTTCGTCCTATTTTCAAACCGTCTGGATTATGGCCATTAATCTCATTTATTTCAAAATGTTTTGGCCTTTCTCACAAGTCTATAAATCTCTTCCTTTTCCGTCTTTTGAATCATCAGAATTTCTGATTCTCCAGTTTTCTCATTTTTTTCTTCTCGGTTTGGCTTGCAAAGTTCATGTGTGGGAGAGGTCATCTGTTCTTGCAAAGCAACGACTATCTTGAGGTTCAAGCCTAGTTGTATCCTGGGAACTCAGTCGTAACAAAACCCTTTTTCGTATCTTCAGAATTCCTAGAGTGGGGCGATTGAAGTTCTAAAGATAGCGATTTTAAAAACGTGCCTCTAGGCTTGAAATCTCTTTTCTGAAATCCATTTTTCACAAGGTTGGAACAACAATTTTAGAACTTCATTATGGCCTCTGGTTCAACATCCAACTTCATCAATCTGCTTAGCTGTGACCTTAAAAAACTAGATCGATTTGATGGGTCAAACTTCAAGCGGTGGCAATCAAAGGTATCTTTCTTATTGTCCGAGCTGCATATCGACTATGTTCTCAAAAAGCCTTGTCCCACTGTCGTTGCTGGAGAAGTTGAGACAGAAGAACAAAAGAAAGAGCGAGAGAAGTGACATACTGACAACTACCGATGCAAAGGGCACATCCTAAACACTTTAGCTGATTCTCTCTTTGACCTGTATTCACCATTGGAGTCGGCTGGAGAGTTGTGGAATGCTCTTGAGATCAAGTACAATGCAGAAGATGCTGGTAACAAAAGGTTTATCATAGATCAGTATGTTAATTTTTCTATTGTTGATGATAAGCCTATACTTGCTCAAATTCATGAGATACAAATTCTGGCCTATAAGATCAAAGGAGAAGGTATGTATCTTGATGATGACTTCCAAGTTGTTGTCATCATTGAGAAACTGTCAGATTTCTGGAAAGAATATAGGAATCACCTAAAACATAAAAATGAGAAAATCACTTTAGATGGTCTTCATAAGGACATCCGAATTGAGAAGGAGACTCGTCTTCGTGACAAAAAGAATTCGAGTCCTAAAGAAGGTTTCCTAAAGTGAATTTTGTTAGTAACAAGGGTGGCAAAATCATGAAAAGCTAGAAAATAAAAAAAAAATCGTGAAAGGGAAAAAGCCAACTGATAAAAAAAATTATTCGTTATGTTTGTGGCAAGTTTGACCATTTTGCTAGAGAATGCAGAGAACAGAAGATGACTGGTCTTAAGCCAAATGAGTCAGAAGAGAGGCTTGTTGCTGTAATCTCTGAAACCTTTATGGTGGCTGCAAATAAGGACTGATACCTAGATACTAGAAGCACTGTTCATGTGGCAAACGACAAGAACTTGTTCAAGTCGTATGAAGTAGTGAGGGAGGGATGCAATCTCTTTATGGGAAACTCTTTCTCAACTAAAGTGTTGGGAAAAGGGAGTGTGAAAATTAAGTCCACCTCCGGGAAAGTCCTTACACTTGAAAATGTACACTATGCTCCAGAAGTATGAAAAAATTTAATCTCTGCAGATCTACTGTCATGAAATGGCTTTAAGATTGTTATTGAGTCTGGGATTGTAACTGTGACCAAAGGAAAAAACTTTGTAGGAAAAGGGTTTGCCACTGGTGGTATGTTTAAGATGAGCATAAATGAAGCTACTACTTCTGTTTATATGATTGACTCCTATTTTCTTTGGCATTCACGATTAAGACATATCAATTCTCATTGCATTCATAATATGAATAACTTTGGTCTTCTTTCTTGTCATGTTAGAATATAACATAATCATAAATGTGAGACATGCATTCAAACAAAGCTAACTAGACTCTCGTTTTCTAGTGTAGAAAAGAATTATAAATTGCTTGAATTAGTGCATTCTGATGTGTGTACGATGAATAATGTTTTAAGCCATGGTGGCAATAGGTACTTCATTACCTTTATAAATGATTACTCAAAATTCTGTTATGTTTATTTGATGAAACATAAATCTGAAGCATTTTTCAAACTTCTTCTTTATCTTGCTGAAGTACAAAATAGGTTTAAAACAAATATTGTACATTTAAGAATTAATAGAGGAGGTGAATACATAGGAGGAGAATTTGATAAATTCTGTGGAGATAATGGTATTATCCATCAAATTTCAGCACCTAATACTCCTGAACAAAATGGAGTAGCAGAAAGGAAAAACAGAACACTTGTAGAAATGATGAATGCTATGCTTCTTAATACGGGTTTGCATTCCAACTTATGAGGAGAGGCTATACTTTTTGCTTGTTATCTTCTTAACCGAGTTCTTTATTCCAAATCTGATAAATCACCTTATGAATTATGTTTTGGTAAGAAACCTAATCTTAGTTATTTTCGTGTTTGGGGTTGTTTAGCATATGTTAAAATTCCAGAAAATAAAAGGAAGAAGGTTGAACCTAAAGCATTTAAATGTGCATTTGTTGGGTATGTTGAACATATCAAAGCATATAGATTTTTGGACATTGTTAGTGGTGTTATTGTAGAATCTAGAGATGCATCTTTCATAGAACATAAAAATGCATTTGATTCGCTTTTTTATGGCAGCCGGATTATAGTAGATGAACATCCTGCTAATGACATGATTGAATATTCTAATGATTGTGCTGATGAACCAGAAACTGAAGTTAGACACAGTAAACGCATTAGAAAACCAACTAATTTTGGTTCTGACTTTTATACATTTCTAATTGAGAATGATCCTGTGTCTTTTCAAGAGGCGATGTCTTCTCAAGATGCTGCCTTTTGGAGAGAAGCTATTAATGATAAAATAAAATCAATTATGTCTAATAATGTTTGGAAATTTGTGGATTTACCTGTTGGTTGCAAAACTATTGGCTGCAAATAGATTTTCAAAAAGAAATTAAAAACTGATGGTACAATCGATAAATTTAAAGCTCGTTTGGTTGCAAAAGGCTTTAAACAAAAAGAAGGTATTGATTATTTTGATACTTTTGTTCCTGTAACCAGAATATCTACTATTAGAGTTTTGATTGCCATGACTGCTATATATAAGCTTCAAATCCATCAAATGGACGTGAAAACGACTTTTTTGAATGGAGAATTTGATGAAGAGATATATATAGAGCAACCTGAAGGTTTTGTAGTGCTACAGCAAGAGCGCAAAGTTTGCAAACTTAAGAAATCCTTATATGGATTAAAGCAAATCCCTAAGCAATGACATGAAAAATTTGATAGTTCTCTGATACATAATGGTTTTAAAATTCATGATGCTGACAAATGTATCTACAGTAAAGTAAATAGTAGCTCAATTATTATTATCTGTTTATATGTTGATGATATGCTTATTTTGGATAACAATAGTGAATGCATAAATCAAACAAGAAATTTTTATCTTCCTTGTTTTGTATAAAAGACTTGGGTGTTGCAGATGTTATTTTAAGAATCAAAATTATAAGAAATAATAATGGCATTGTATTATGTCAATCACATTATATTGAGAAAATTCTTACAAAGTATGAATATCTTAATAGTTCACCAGCATGCACCCCATATGATCCAAATATGAAATTGACTCCTAATGTTGGTGCAAGTGTTCAACAATTAAAATATGTCAGTGTTGTAGGTAGCCTTATGTATGCAATGAACTGCACAAGGCTTGATATTGCCTATGCAATGAGTAAAGTGTGTAGATACACTAATAATCCTGGTCATCAACACTGGAATGCAATGAATAGGATTCTTAGATATCTAAAGCATACGTTAGACTATGGAATTCACTATACCGAGTTTCCTGCTATTATTAAAGGGTATAGTAATGCAAGTTGGAATACCGACTTTGAAGATTCCAAGTCTACGAGTGGTTGGGTTTTAACCCTTGGTGGAGGAGCAGTTGCATGGGGGTCTAAGAAACAGACTTGTATAACTCATTCTACAATGGAATCTGAGTTTATTGCTTTGGCATCTGCTTGTAGAGAAGCTGAATGGCTTAAGAATATGCTAGTGGATATTCCACTATGTGAGAAGCCTATACCTGCAATTTCAATGTTTTGTGATAGTCAATCAGCTATATGTAAAGCAGGTAATATGAAATACAATGAAAAGTCTAGACATATTAGTCTAAGACACAGTTTTATAAGACAAATGATTAATGACAATATTATTTCATTGAAATATGTGAAGTCATGTCAAAATTTGGCAGACCCATTTACGAAAGGCCTTTCGAGAGATGTCATCAATAAAACATCAAGGGGAATGAGAATTAAGCCAATTAAGTCATCACCTAAGGATACCCAACCTAGAGCGTTGGAGATCCCACATGCATAAGTTCAATAAGAAACAAATTGGTGAATGACAGATATTGAGCATATTTATGTAAGCCCATTACTGATGTGTGCTCATGAGCTGTAACTAATGTGAGGGTTGAGCTAATAGCTCTTAATGAGTTTGTAGGCCTTAAGGCTAGGGTGTGTGTTACAGTACACCTAGACAAACTCACCTATATGAGTGTAGAAGTGTGAGCCGTTTCTTATGAGAATTGACAATTCTCTAGAGCACTCATGAATCCAGGGAAGCACAAGACTCTAAATGTGCCAACATGAAATCCACACAATTGAACTTTTGAAAACCTATGTATGATTGAAAAACTTCGTTAACAATATAAGGAGCTAAGTTCAAGGTAAGTCCACTTAGCACCTTGGTTAATTTAGGTTTTCTTTCAAAAAGTAGGGGTTTAAGTCTTGCAGACACTCTCACTGATGCATAAGTTTCTATGCAAGCCAAATATATTTTAAAACTAGTGGGGGATTGTTAGGAAAGTTTTAATATATTAAATCTTGATGATTTTGTTTACTACCAAAAGTGTTTTGAAAAAGTTTAGTCCCATATCTAAGAGAGAAAAATTTTTCAAGAGGTTTAAATAGAGAGTTTGTTATCTATTCTTTACTTTGGTAAGCCTTGAGTCTTTAGGTAGATTGCGGGCGTTGCTGCGCATCGTGCAGCAACGAAGCGCGCGCGTGCGCGCGCAAGGGCACTTGAGGCGCAATGTGGCATTTTGATGGCGCACTTTGCACGCTCGCAGCGGTGCGAGGTGCATATGAGGTGCAAATGTTCATTTTGGATTTTTGGTTTTGAGATATTTGACCGTTTGAAAGGTTTTAATAGCATTTATATTGACTTTATGGCGCTTTGTGACTGTTGGACGGTTTTGAAGACCTTTGATTGACAGTCAAAGGTGGGTGACTATTCAAGGACCTTTTCGTCCTATTTTTAAGCCGTCTGGATTATGACCATTAATCTCATTTATCTCAAAACGTTTTGGCCTTTCTCACAAGTCTATAAATCTCTTCCTTTTCCGTCTTTTGAATCATCGGAATTTCTGACTCTCCCGTTTTCTCATTTTTTTCTTCTCGGTTTGGCTTGCAAAGTTTATGTGTGGGAGAGGTTATCTGTTCTTGCGAAGCAATGACTTTCTTGAGGTTCAAGCCTAGTTGTATCGTGGGAATTCAGTCGTAACAAAACCCTTTTCGCATCTTCGAAATTCCTGGAGTGGGGCGATTGAAGTTCTAAAGATAGCGATCTTAAGAACGTGCCTCTAGACTTGAAATCTCTTTTCTGAAATCCATTTTTCACAAGGTTGGAACAACAATTTACTCAAAACATCATTTTATGACGTTAATGGCGGGAAAGAGTACTTAAGTCTTTGCAAACACACCAGTCTCCGATGCTAAGTGATGCTGACACACACGAGGAAATGAGCTCCCATGTGCTTACATACGTGGCGCTCATTCAGACCCAAGAACACGCACCGGGGGAAACATATAACCTGCTTCGAGTTTACTCGCCCTAAATCTCCTGCCTTTTTTTATTATTATGACAAGTGAAAACAGGGCCTCGGTGTCTGATTTCCATGAGTCCAAAGAGTTCAATCATCTCATTGAATTCCTCCGAGTCCGGATGGTCACTCAACGATCCGAGTAGTTCCTCCACTGACCGGGTGGTGTTCCGATCGCCTAGGAGAACCCATGAAGCCTCCTTTGGGTGCGTCTTTAGAATATTCCATAAAGCCTTGCGGCGCTGCCATGCTTCATTGGAACCATAAATCCCCGTTACCATCACCAAGTCATTCCCTTTCTCAGCCAAAATGGTCATAGACTGTGCTGTTTCCAGCACAATGTCTACTTTAACCTGGGCTGCGTCCCAAAAACACAGAATCCGACTGTTAACTGTGGCTTCAAAGTTTCCTCTCACATTCATTCTCGGGAATTCCTTTTGTTCTACCTGTAGAATTACCTCTGCTGTCGCCTTAGTTTTCAGAAGAAAACCAATATCGACTCTATGAATTTTCATAGTATCCGCAATATATTTTCCGGCCCACTTCCTACCAAGCCCCCTAATATTCCATGCTAGGATCCTCATGGCTAAATGGGGGTGAGGGTCGATCCTCAACTGACGATTCATTCTCAGTCTTATCCTTCATCGACAGCTCCTCTGTATCGGACAGGTCCTGCTCCGCTTCGCCCATCGGAGACGCCCCTTCATCTACACTCTCACTCTCAGCTGTTTCCAGGTCTGGTTTCCCTTGTCATCACAATTTTTTTAGTGGGATTCTGCTTTTTGAAACATGGCATGAAACCTCTTTTAGGCCCGTGATTTTCTTTATCCTTTACATCATTTCGTCTCATTTTCCCCTTGAAACCACCCAAACTTTGGGGACAGATTCGACAGGGAATGGGAGCCTGAGTCCCATCCTAGGATTGGCCTTGATTCGGTGGACGCCGGGACAGATTCGACAGGCTCTGTGTTGCTTCGGTCGAGCTATCTTGATCGTTGTCCATCCTTAGTCCTCCTTATTTGAAGTCTCAGCTCCTTTGATATCCCGACTTCGGCACCTATCAGAAGAGTGGGCAATGGCACCACAATATCCGCAAAAGAGGATACTACTTTTGTATATAATCTCTTGCACCAGAGTCGGCTTATTTTTTATTTCTATGTCGATTGTAGCCATTGGCCGGAACTCGAGAGGAACTTTAACCTTCATCCGGGCGAAGTGCACCCGTTATTTGGAGCGGGTAAAGCGATCAGTTTCAGCAAGGGTACCTCCCAGTGCCCCTCGCAACGCCTGAGAAAATGTCCATCGACCAGAGCTCAACCGGCATTTCTGGGAGGCTTATCCAAGTGGGTACCACCGTATTAACTTCCAGCTTCATCGGTTTTCCAGGATACCATTGGTTTGTAACAAGCGTCCTGTCGGCATCGCGCCAGGCTCCCTTTCGAGTGATGTAGCTCAGCTGCTCCGGCGTTTTCACAAAAAATGAGGAAATATTTGGTGTAAGAGATTTTTTTTTTTTTGAGAAAAAAGAAAATTTGAAATGCATTAAGAATACGTCACAATTATATGTGCTTTAATGTTGATGAGAAATGCATTGAGAATAGGTCACAATTTTACTGTTGAAAGAAAATTTTGGTGTAAGAGAGTTATTTCCTATTCTGCACTAGAGTTTCATATCCGTCAGTTTGTCATGTAAGGCTCTCAAAAGGCCAATTCTCATAAGCTAAACTTCTTGAGATGGGAAAAAATGAGGTTTTCCCATCAACTATTTGCAGCAATGCACAAGGGCTGTTTCGATGCCCAATTATCCACAAAAGTGTGATAAGCTGGGAAATTTGGTATCATTTCAGTGGATGCATCCAAAAGCCCCGTTACTACTGAGGTAAAATAAATTATGAAATCAAGTTTGATAGAAGACAGTTCAGGATTAGTTGGTCTCTTACAAATCCCGCCTAGGAGGATCAACACTATTCAGTGACAATTTTTAGTTTATTGTTCTCTTAAGATGGAAGGAATAATTCATTGAATTAAGGCGATGATGGATAAGCAATGCCTGCAATAGAGAAGAGATTGGAAAAATGGTGATTTGGCATGAACCACCAATTGCAATGAAAACAATGCCCATGTCATGTCAAATTAGCAGTGTAGGTGTCATATAGAAGTTCACTAAAAAATAATGCATATCCAACAAACTAGTGGTGTAAGAGACCTGTTTTGAATTAAGGTTGCACCAAATAGCTACTTGTCAAGTTTGTGGAAGAAAGGTGTCTAAATTTTCTATCAAGAAACAAGTTGTAATTTGCTGGTAAACTGAAAGTTGGATAAACGTATTTGATGCAGGAAAATATCAATGCTTTGTGGTAGATGGACTCTGCCTCAGTATGTGTCATTATAGCGGGTCACGTTGGAAGGAATATTTCTTAAGCTGTTATACTTTGTAATTCTGCTTTTTTGTGTTCTAACTTATTCCTTTGTATGGCATCTGCCTGTTTTTTCTGGATTTCTTGCCTTGCCAATGCAAATTTTAGTTACAAATGGAAGAAAATTAGCTAATTCTCATACATGAAAAGCATTGCAACAGCTTTTAGATTTGGATGTGATTTTCTTCTCCTTTGGTGTTGATTTTCTTTCGATGTTTATTCACACATTGTGTTGCTGCTGACTACCTGCTTTTACTGAAATGCATGTGCAGGTGCTGGTGCTTGTGCCAGTATCATGTTACATTTCAGCAACTGCCCCTTTAAATCTAAATAAAGTGTTATGTGTTTCCAGCTTGGCATACTAAAGTTTGTACTTATGATTTGGCTTAAAATTATAGGACCCGATCTTTGGGTTGTGATATCTGCATGTCAACGCCAACTATATATGACCTCACTTTATAAATTTTTTTCTTGAGTTGCTGAATTCAGTACTTTTTAAAAGTTTTCATTCTCTACCCGCACCAGGTTTTGGTTTGCCCCTATGGCAGCCATCTTAGACCATCTTTTGGATGACAAAAACCCAAAACATATGATCTACATGGTTTGTTTAGTAACATAAATTTTAAGCCTATCAAAGATAATTTGGATTATGTACAAGAAGGATTTTTAAGGGCTACAAAAATCAGCAACTAATCTGTGTCAGAATTTCACAATTTCAAAAAAAAATTATTTTATTTCAAAAATATATGATCCAACACATTATCACTAACAAAAAAACAATGGTGAACGCATCTAGGGTGGCAGATTGAGTGAGAGAAGCGGCTGTTGACTTGAGTATGAAATTATTGCTCTCTCTCTCCCTCTCCCTTTATATACATAGCATTGTCACCCGTACAGTTAAGGTAATTTCTCGGGTATTTTTCGGAGATATTTTCAAAAGTTGATAAATCTCAAAAAAATCTTGGAAGTTTAAAATTTTAAAAATATAAATAACAACAAAAAAACTAAGAAAATAATAAGTTTTGCATTATTGTTATTTCAAAAATATAAAGAAACATGTTTTAAAGGTTTTAAAATTGAAAAAAACAAAAAAAAACAGGAAATGCAAACTTAAAACAAAAAATAATAAATTTTTTAAAAAATATCATGATAGATATTATCGGTTACCTTTGAAATAGCTGATAATATCATGATATTTTCAAAATATCAACGATATTAGTGACAGTGATATATAAAGAGAGTAATTTCAAAAGTTGATAAATCTCAAAAAAATCTTGGAAGTTTAAAAATTTTAAAAATATAAATAACAACAAAAAAGCTAAGAAAATAATAAGTTTTGCATTATTGTTATTTCAAAAATATGAAGAAACGTGTTTTAAAGGTTTTAAAATTGAAAAAACAAAAAAATAGGAAATGCAAACTTAAAATAAAAAAAAATAAATTTTAAAAAAAATATCATGATAGATATTATCGGTTACCTTTGAAATAGCTGATAATATCATGATATTTTCAAAATATTGACGACATTAGTGACAGTGATATATAAAGAGAGAGTAACCCATATCATCATGTATGGGACAAAATGTGTATGTGATGATACGGGTTTCACACACACACACACACAGGTTCAAATGCCTCTAGACCCCTATGGAGCTGGATGTTTTGATCCAAGCACCCTAGAAAGTATTAAACATTGCAAGTCATGATTTTTGAAGCCTTACAAAAACCTGCCTAACTGCCATAATAGAACAATCTAAGAGTTGATTCTCACTAAGAAAAACCTTTAGATAAATATGTAAGGTTAGTTTTATTAAAAACTACCAAAAGAAGAAAAAAGGGCATTGGTACCTACAAATATATATATATATATATATATAGTACAAATTCAGGAACAGAACTATTGAGGTAAAATCACACTTCAAAATTTTCCAATTTTTTGTAAATCAAATGTAACAGATGTGATCTACATGATTTGTTTAGGTGAAAACTTATTTTGAATCACATGATTATGAAAACTAAGCAGGATTTTAAAAGGACTCAAAAATCAGCAGCCCATAATGAGCTAGCTAAACCATGATAACTCAAAAAGACTTAGTTTTACATCAGAAAAACACGATTCAGAGCTTGATGCTTAGCAAACAAACCATGCTGAGCACATCCATGTAGTTAGATTGAGTTGATACAGCTAGTATCTATGATTTCTAGCTCAATAGTTGTGTGTGTGGGTGGGTGGGTGGGGGGGGGGGGGGGGGGGGGGGGGGGGGGGGGGGGGCGTGCTCGTTTGAGGGTATAAGAGAGAGAGGGCATTAAATAATTTAAGGAAAATGTTAGATGTGTCTTATGCAGTGTTAAGTAGAGTTAGGTGATATATAAAGTAACTCAGGCTATGATCCGAGCAATTTCTTTAAAAGGTAGGCGTTTAGCTTCTATAAGGATATTAAGGTTGAGGCTTCGTTCACCCCCAACCTACTTATGAAGCAACAAAACAAAGTAGGCTAAAAGGAAACTATGAATCCATCTCAATAGGCACCGTAGCCAGAATCAGACCTTGTCACCGCCACCCACTTCTCGTCGCTGAACTGTAATTTTTTCACACCTAGAGGTAGTGCCATGTTTGGCAAACGCGGGAACACAACCACTTTGTTTTGTTGTTTAGGAGTACTACTTGATCCAGTATTGAAACAGTTAGATCCTAGCAGTCCTGAATTGTTCAAGATGGCCTTGCTGGAAGAACTAGTAGAAGCAAGCTGTGAATGCTTTGAAGCGGGTACAGATGATCTGCTGCCAACAGTTGAAGAGCTATCAGAAATGAATTGTTTATGCAAATATGCATATATGTCAGCAGCATAGGAGCATGAGATTGCAGATTCTTGGTCTGGCTCAGAATGAGATATGCCTTTGTCTGAGATGTCACTAGAAGTGCCCAGATGTTCACCTAGAAAGCCATCAGCATAAGGTTTCAGAATAGCACACGATCATGAAACCAGAAATTAGAATCTGCCACCAGGCTAGATCTGGCCAACTGCATGAAATGGGAAGCTTTAAATGGGTTTATCCACAATGGGGTTTACAAACTCTCACCATTCATAACTGTGGTACTCTCTTCAGCTCCAGTGTGGCAAGTTAAAGGTGACTTTGGCTCAAGACAGTTTTCATTAGAGAGCAGGCTCACGGCAGAAGCACCAGCACCAGCACCAGCTTTGGGCAAAAGACCATTTTCATTAGAGAACAGGTTCACAGCAAAAGAACAAACAGCAGCAGCCACTTTTATTTCAGAACCTGAGGGCACGCTTGAAAAGATATTGGTTGATCCTCCTGCAAAAGTAAGGAACTTTAACTAAAATCAAGAGATAGGCAACCCTTGAAATGGATAAAATCAAAGATAATCCTCACAAAATATATGTTTCTTCCAAATTTACACGACAAAGTGTTGGAAGAACATGAAAAGGCAGAAAGCATACGTTCTTTGAGAGTAGTCCAAGCAACTTTTGCCGCATTTGCTTCTGCCTCCCTTTTGGTTGTTGCTTGTTCTCCAGAAAAAACTTCACCATCTATCTCAACAGTTGATTCAAACGTTGGCAAGTGAGATGCACCAGATTTTATTGTGGTGTATGCTGGCAGAAGCTGGCCTTTTTTCTGAGTAAGTTCCTGCAGGAGATTCTTGAAAGAAACTGATATTTCCTGCAGAATAGAGATTGCTCAGTCAGCTCTCACCAAACCAAAGAAAAATAATATCCCCTTACCTAAAATGCAACATAATTCAGATTCCTCTCCTGAACATCTACCTCAGTAACTCCATCATCTAATGATGCAAGGGCAGCTTTTGCAGCAGAATGCTCTGCTTCACGCAGTGTACTGAAAAAATCTGCACTCTCAAAACTTTTTCCTTCCAGAGTCACAGTGGCCTTAAAACGAGGGATATGAGATGGACCTTCTCGAATATGAGAATATACAGGCGAATTCCACTTTCTTCTTTGAACAAACTCTTGAAGGCAGCTTTTGTAAACAAGATGCAACTCTGCCAGAAAAATTATTTGGAATGAAAAGAACAACAGGAAAACAAAAACAAGGTTAAATGAGAAAAGAATATACATTGATAACTATAATAGAGAAACATCATCATATTAGTATAGCATAAAGGTGTCTCAATCAGGGAAACGATGACCACCAAAATGCCTGGTGAAATATTATGACAATTTATGCCCCAGCAGCATGAACATGATCATTGAATGCATTTATGGAAACAGCACACCAGGAGTCAAAAGTAATAAGTTCCACTAAATTTCATCGTGAACCATGTTTATGTTACAATTACATTTCGAAAAAAATGCAAGTAATAGGCACTATATCAGTCTCAGCTATATCTTAGGAAGGCAAAAACTCAGGATAATATAGGTTCTGTGACCTACTCAGCCCACTGCATTCTCCCTTCCTGCCTCCAGTTGACCATTAAAATAAGCATCTTCAAAATTAATTTCACAATTTTGAAAGAATTCCCGATTGCCTCATTAGCTGTGAACATCAAAGTTGAACACGTTTCCATTGCCTCAAGCACACTGATCCTGGGAATCCTAATAGCAAGGCTAGCTCAACTAGCTCAAATTACTCCATAATGATCAGTTGGAAAACATGCCTTTATTGATCGTAAACCAACCAATATTTGAAATTAAAAAGATAATAATAAAAACAATAGCAAAGACATACACCTTAATGGTCAAAAGAAGATTGATAGAAGTACTCTTAGTTCATCATGATATTTTATCTATTGCATGTATACTACAACAGTATGATCATATTTGATGATATATGGAGACAATTTACCTAACATTTTGCTATCCTGTAACTCGACCAAGGAAAAAAGTGAAATATGATTCATACTGCTTGCTGAAAGCATGCATAGACAATTCTGAAAAAATGCAACTAAATAAGGTAATAGTTCAATGGATTATATTCTGAAACATGACTCTGGAGTTCATAGGATATTAGGCAAAAAAAAAAATTTAAAATTATTGCTACTATATTACATGGTAAACATCATATAATACCTCCAAAAGATGCCACTCTCAAGTAGTCTTTATATCATACACTGCAAACTGTTGTAACTGAACATCACAACAGGAAACAATTTTAAGTGGGTACAACATATTATAACTAAACAATAAAATGCATGATCCCATCATCTAACAAGATATGTTTGTGAAGTAAAACAATGCACCCAATATAAGCTGAAGAGTCATCATATGGATGGGTCAGATAGGATCAAGCAAAGATCGGAACTTCTAAGCCATGGAGATAATAACATGCCAACATGCAGATCTAATTTGGCCCCACTTCTAAACCAACTTTGAATTTGTTCTACAAGATAAAGGCATCCATAAAGAGAAGATATTCATAAACAGTTCCAGGAATAAAAAATAAGGTGTTCAGATAATAATTAAATTATAACAAAACATGGGGTTATACAGATTTGAAGCACACACACACACTTGACTGTGTGTGTGTGTGTGCATAGAGAGAGAGAGAGAGAGAGAGAGAGAGCAACCTGACACCATCACTTCATTACTTTCCACTAAACTTGGTGTGTCTCCCAGGGTTCCCTCTTTTGCATTATTTTCCGCTAAACTTGGTGGGTCTCCCTGAGTTCCCTCCTTTGCATATGAGTTCTTACATATTTCATTCAGTGATCGTCCTTCCAATGGAAAATCTTTGATTTGCAGACTTGAAAAATCTATTGAAGTAAGTGATACATGCCCAGACTGTGGAGAAGCAGCATCCCGTTTGCCACTATTTTGTTTGCTTGTTTCTCCATGAGTGTGGGTAGCTGTTTGAACAGCGTCCGTATGTCCTGAAACAGTGTTGTGAAAAGCGTTGAGGCATAGCGAGGTGCTCCACCAAAATCTGATGTGAGGCGTAAAGCGTAAGCCTCAAAAAAAAATTTTGAAAACTTAAAAAAACTATAAAAAATATCTAAAATTACAAATAAATAAAAAATGCTTTATTGATGAAGCAACAACCAACAAGAAATAAAAAATCTCAAATAAATACTGAAAAATATGAGATTAACATGTAAAAGTAACATTAATGCAACAATTCTATTTTCTACTATGTGACCTGCAATACACAGATCTGAAATTCAATCTAATTCTGTTTTCTACTATGAGACATGCAAAATACAAGCAGTGGTCTTTGAGTAAAGAGGCATCAATACAATGGCTTGAAGATTAGTAACATTAAAGCCACAATTAAAATTATAAGAAAATAAGGTGTCAAGCATACTTAGCAAGATAAGAAAACAACAAAAATAATTTAGAAACAACATATAGTAAAAATCAACCACTAATGTTGTTCTTACCAGTTTTAAGAATAAACATTATGACCAACAGCAAGGCCAAACTAGCAACTCAGACATTCACAAATAATCATTATGTTATACCGAGTTTTTAACATAATCAGTAGCTGCCAATACAAACATGCACGCATGCACACACATAGACACACATACACATACACATACATATAAATGTATATACAATGCATGTTGTACAACATAAATTCTATCTATTTCATGTTGTATACCAGCCCAAAATTTAACGCTAAAGGAGAGTAGAACTCAATCGAACTGCAGACTGTTATTTCACACAGAAAAATAACAGAAAAGAAAAATATATACAAATTTCTTTCATATCTAAATGACAGAAAAATAACAGAAAAGAAATTTTGTAAATGAAGAGGGAAGGAGCATTACCCTAAATGAAGAAGCATGCGTGGCCGAGAGAGAGACTGTGTGTGTGAGAGAGAGAGACTGTGTGTGAGAGACGAGAGAGAGAGAGAGAGAGAGAGACTGCGTGTGAGAGACGAGAGAAAGAGAGAGACTGTGTGTGAGAGACGAGAGAAAGAGAGAGACTGTGTGTGAGAGACGAGAGAAAGAGAGAGACTGAGTGTGAGAGACGAGAGAGACTTTGTGAGAAAAATACGAGAGAGAGAGAGAGACTGCGTGAAAACAGATATAGGGTCGGGGGGCCTTTTTTAAACCCTAATTTTTGGTCAAATGAGGGCTTTGACCCCTCATTTGACCAAAATTTCAAGGTGTGCGTGCCTCATCTTGAGGCGTGCCTCGCCTCGAGGCGTGCACCAATAGGCCTATGAGGCGCACGCCTCGGGGCTTTTACGCCTTATCCTTGCGCCTCAAGGCATAAAGCCCCTCGCCTTGAGGCGAGGCACATTTTTAATAACACTGTCCTGAAATAAACTAGAGAGGAAAATTAAAATCGAACAAGAATTGGTCTGACAAGAAAAAAAGAAAGGAAATGATAGAGTAATAAAAGACATAAATAGTACATCTTTTCTATCCTAAGATGGAGCAGCAGAAGTACCACAACTCCAAGACAAGATAAAAGGCCCTCCAAGGACTCAAGCCAGGTAAAGCAAGTCCATAAATCATCAGAAAATGAAACGTGCTACCACAACTTATAATTAATGAATTACCCACTTTAGAGCAGCTCTATTTTTTATGCCTCAAACAGAGTAGGAAAATGATTTGAGGCATGTAAAGAAAGGCCCTTAAACAATCCAGATTGTAACAAAGACTGGAACTGATGAAACAATTGTAAGAAAACGGTAGGTAATGATCAATTTATGCTACACAACTTATAATGATAGACAAGATCAATTTATGATAAACTTTGAAATGTTTACTACTGCCGCAGGCACTAAAACATTGGAGATGTGATCAGGCAAATTCATGTAACATAACTAGCTAAATTCAGGGAAATGTTTTTCATATGGCCATAGTAAGAGGGGCCTTCAAATCCAGAATTCATGTTCAAACGGTTTCCAGACACTCAAAACCACAGTTTTGCAGTGGATAATCCATGCTATAATTTTTTTTAAGGTCACCTACATGAAATGATATCGAGCAAATTCATGTAACATAACCAGATAAATTCAGGGAAATGTTTTTCATATGGCCATAGTAAGAGGGGCCTTCACATCCAGAATTCATGTTCAAACGATTTCCAGACACTCAAAACCACAGTTTAAGAAATGTGCACCTTCAGGCATACCATAGGCACTGAACAACAGTGGAAGAGCCTTGTGTACACCTATGAAAGTCAATCACTTCCTGGAAAAACTTTAGCACATTTTACAGATTCTTTGCAGTGGTTTTACCACCCCTAAGTATCCATGCGATAACTTTTTTATTCTTAAGGAGCTTCTGACAGCTTCAGCGTTCTTTGTATTTTTTTCTTAACATAAAAAGTGGTTACTGATTTACTGTAATTGATTTGTTAGAATACAAACAAAAGTTTCCAATAACGCATTTTACTAATATATGTCACATGGGTGCGGGTGCGGGTGCGGCACAATTTTAAAAATTTTGGACACGGGGACTCGGCTATATATATAAATATTTTTTTTAAAAATATATATATATAATAATATATCCTGTGTGTGCATATATCTATATAAATTTTGGACACTCGGCTAGTGACTCTTCCGAGTTGTCTCAGATCCTCAATTAACTGAGTTAAAATAGTAGTATAACTGGGTTAGAACCAAACTTGGCTGAGTTTATCATTGACTCGGCTGAGTCTTAGCTACCATGGGAATAAAACATCATCAAGGTATTAATTAAAAGCATTAACTAAAAGCATGTTCTGGCAAATGCATTAAACATCTTTTGCTAAAATTATAACATTAATTAAAAGCATTAAAAGCTTTTAATTTTTCAAAGCTAGATTTGAAAAAGAGAGAGAATTAAATGTTCTCGGTGGATGAAAAATGTTGGTACTCGTGGATGAGAATTTATTAGCCTTTATAAGAGATAGAACTCGGTGGATGAAAAGTGTTGGTACTCGTGGATGAGAATTTATTAGCTTTTAAGATTGAGAGAGAGAATTAGATGATAATATTTAAGAATAATTTTTTTATGGGGCTTATGAGAGAGAGAATTAAATGATAATTAGCTTTTTTCATGCTATATATATATATTTTAAAAACTATATAAAACGATCATTTTTTTTTGTTTTTTGCTATAAAAATGGACAATTTTGGACTCGGTCAAAGTTGACCGAGTCCAAAAAGTGGACGGACTCGGCCTCGACTCGTTGACCGAGTCCGACTCGGCGTTGACCGAGTCCAGGCCGAGTCCGAAGCCGCACCCGTGTCGGGGCGTGTCGACTCGGGTGCGGCGCCTCCCTAGCCGAGTCCGTGTGACATAGCCTAGGGCGAGTTGACAAGCTCAAAGATCTAGGCCTGTCCAAAATTGGCTCACTCAGGCTCAACCTAACTTTGCTCAGGTATGTCTTCAGCTTGCCATGAACCTCTGATCGTGAATCTTGATCTGGCTCATACCTAAGCTGGATTGGGAGTGGGCAGCTTGCCCTGAACCTAGGCCAGTGAAGCTTGATCAGGCTCATTTAGAACATGCTGTCGTAATATGGGTGCTTGTGCACCTCCAAAGCACCCATGTGGCACACACACCTATATGACACATGCCGATGTAACATGGGCGCTTATGCACCTCCAAAGTGAAATGAAATGGGGATCTTCGAAACACGAGCTTTGATTAACAAGCGCAAGTGTCAAGAATGACACTAAAGCATAACCCTTAAAAAGGGTATAACTGGAAACAAAATAAAAATAAAAATGTATTCTTTATTGATATGAAAAACCAATTGCTTAAGAAGCATTGGAGTGAAATACAAGAGGGGCTGCACCCCTTTATATACACAGCTGAAAGAGGACTCAATAGAGCTGTTGGGCACAGTCCAACAGCTCTATTTAGAGCTGTTGGAATGTGTCAGTCCAACAGCTCTATTGCTAGTCAAGTCTGGACAGGACTTGACTAGCAACAGTCATTCTAGTTCAAACTGAACTAGATGACATAAAGACAAAAAATAAAAATAAAGGAAAAAAAATACAGAAAAGAAAGAAATTAAAAATGTATTTATATATATATATAATAATATAATATTATTATATATACATATATGTACATTTTAACACTCCCCCTTAAACTTACGGTACAATGAGCGAAAGTTTGTCTAAGAGAAAGTGAAATCGGGGAGCAGCGAGAGGCTTTGTAAAGAGGTCTGCTAACTGATATTCTGAAGTGACATATGGCAGATCAATTATCCCGTGTAGATATTCCTCTCTGACGTAGTGACAATCCATTTCGATGTGTTTGGTGCGTTCGTGGAATGTTCTGTTACTGGCAATGTAGATCGCACTTTTGTTGTCACAACACATTTGTGAAGCCTTTGTTGCTTCAACTCCCATGTCAGCAAGCAGTCGTCGGAGCCAAACTACTTCCATGGTCGTGGTTGCCATGGCTCTGTATTCAGCTTCGGTGGATGAGAGAGATACCTTCTGCTGCTTTTTACACCTCCACGAGATTAATGATTCCCCTAAAAAGACACAAAAGCCAGTGGTTGAGTGTCTGTTATTGGGATCACCTCCCCAATCAGCATCAGTATATGCAATTAAATCAAGAGAAGAGGAGGAAGATAAGAAAAGTCCTCGTGAAAGAGAGGACTTGATGTATCTGATAATACGCATGACTGCTCCCATATGAACAGAAGTAGGAGCATGTTGAAATTGACTTGCTGTATGAACATGTGCTATATCTGGTCTGGTAATGGATAGATAGGAAAGTGCCCCGACAAGCTGTCTGTAAGGAGTAGGGTCTGCAAGAAGTTCTCCATCATCAATCTTCATTTTAACATTAACAACTTCTGGAGTGTCAACTTTCTTATCATCAGTAATACCAGACCTGAAAACAATATCAAAAGCAAATTTAGTCTGAGATAATAAATATCCTCTAGGAGAATAAGCAACTTCAATGCCTAAAAAATATCTCAACAAGCCCAAATCAGTCATTTCAAAATGAGATTTAAGAAGTGTTTTGATTGTTTCAACTCCCTGTTTATCGCTTCCGGTGATGATCATATCATCCACATAGAGAAGAAGCACAATGATCCCTGCATCAGAATTCTTAATAAACAAAGCAGTGTCAGTTAAACAGAATTGAAAACCAATATCAATCATAACACGACTAAACCTATCATACCAAGCTTTTGGTGCTTGTTTAAGTCCATAAAGAGCTTTTTCTAAGCGAAGGACTTTACCCTTAGGAATACTTAGACCAGGAGGGGGTTCCATATATACTTCTTCAACTAGCTTTCCATTTAAAAAAGCATTTTTGACATCCATTTGAAAAATAGACCATTTTTTGATAGAAGCTAAGGCAATTAAGGTTCGGACAGTAGTCATACGAGCCACCGGAGCAAAGGTTTCTTCATAATCAATCCCATATTCTTGGGCATAACCTTTGGCTACTAAACGGGCTTTATATCTTTCAAGAGTACCATCACTCTTGGTTTTAATTTTATAAACCCATCGACATCCTATAGTTTTCTTCCCTGGAGGAAGATCTTGAATATTCCATGTAGAAGCCTTTTCAAGTGCATCTAATTCAACTTTCATGGCTTCTATCCATTTGATATCATTTTTTGCTTGAAAATATGTGGATGGTTTTTCATATGAGTGAATTAATGCAATAACTGCCCTATATGTGGGTGAGAAAGACTCGTATGATACAAACTTTTCTGGAGGCCTCGAGATTCGGGATGATTGTCTAGTTGGAATGTTAGAATATTTCTCAAGTGCACATGGAGTATTAGACTCTTGTCGCCTGGAATATTGAATACTAGTATCTCTATGAACTTCTTCATTTTCAACATTAAGATCAATAATTCTTGGATCATCATCAAAGTTACAATCAAGGTCATATTCATCAGATGTTGATGTTAGATCTAGCAAAAAGGAGTACTCAGTGACGTCTTTTAATTTTCTAAAATCAAAGAAGCTCTCCTTTTCAAGAAAGGAAACATTTCTAGACACATATAGTTTATTATTTTTGAAGTCAAAACATCTATAACCTTTCTGGTTTTCAGCATATCCTAAAAAGGCACAAGGAATCGCACGAGGGGAAAGTTTATCATTTTTGTCAGTAAATATGAAACATTTGCACCCAAATATTCTTAATCTAGAGTAGTCTGGAGAAATGTTCATAAGTTTTTCAATGGGAGTGATATTTTGTAACGAAGAAGATGGCATCCTATTAATGAGATAGGTGGCAGTTAAGGCAGCTTCTGCCCAAAAGTCTTTAGGGACTTGATTTGCTATTAATAAAGTTCTAGTGGTTTCTATAATATGGCGATGTTTTCGTTCTGCCAGTCCATTTTGTTGAGGTGTATAAGGACAAGATCTTTGGTGTGTGATGCCATGCAATTTAAGATAATTTTGAAAATCTGTGGATAAAAACTCTCCCCTTGAATCTGTGCGAAAAATAGTAATATCATTTTGAAATTTGTTTTTAACCATATTATGAAAAGTTTGAAAGTATGAAAATACTTCAGACTTATGTTTGAGAAAGTACATCCACGTATGTCGGGAGAAATCATCGACAAAAATAACATAGTAAACAAATCCTCCTTTAGAAATTACTGGTGCAGGACCCCAAACATCCGAGTGTATTAATTCAAGTGGTCTTGAAGAGAAAAAGGTTCTGTTCTGAAATGGTAATCTTTTCATTTTGCCGAGAATACAATCTTTACAATCAAATGATTCAGAGTTACAAAATTTCCCTAGATTTGGAAAATGTTGGATTTTGGCTATATGTGGGTGACCAAGTCTCTTATGCCACAGTTCCAACTCTATTTTTTGAATATTATAACAAAAAGCTTTCTTCGGCATTTCCAAAAAATCCATGTAATAGAGTCCTCCTTCTCTATGGCCTTCCCCAATCAGCTTGCCTGACTGGCGATCCTGTACCCAACAACCATGAGAAGAAAAAGAAATATTACACCCATAATCAGAAATTTGAGATACAGATAAAAGATTTAAATTTAATTTGGGAACATGTCTAATTTCTGGAATAAAAAAATTTTTTGTTTTATAAATTTTTTCAAAATCTCCTATTCCTTCTATTTCAAGAGAAGTCCCATTAGCAGTAAAGACCTTTGACACACTTGTTTTATTTTTAACACATTTGGATAGACTTTGATTATTTGGGGTCATATGAAAAGATGCACCAGAGTCAAGAAGCCAAGAAATTTTACCTAAATCAGAAAAAGATGAGGCTGCTGCGCCGGTTGAAGCTTCAGATGAGGAAGAGGCACCTTTGATGAGAGGCTGAAGGATCTCCATTAGTTGGGCCAGGGAAACTGGTGCATCCTGATCTTTAGGTTCCGATCCAGCAATTGTAGCTCTTTTTTCTCTCAGCTCCTTAAGTTTGGGACATTGTGGCCTGTAGTGTCCCGGTTCATGACAGTGATGACAAATAACTTTCTTCTTATCATAGTCACCATTTTGTCGGTTAAAGTGAGGAGGCCTATATGATCGAACATGATTCCCTGGTCTAGACACGGCTAAAACGGAATCATCTTCAATTTTTAAAGAACCTTTCCGGAGACGATTTTCTTCCATTGTTAACTCTTCAATAGTTTCAACAATAGAAGGAATTTTTCCCCGGTGAAATAGGGCCGATTTAGTGGTTTCAAATTCCGGCCTTAATCCAGTGATAAACTGGTAAAAATGTTCAACATCGAGTTGTTTCTGACGAAGCTCGATGTCTTCGGCACAATGCCACTTTGGTTCTAAAAGGGAAAGTTCTTCCAAAAGTTCGGACAACCCATTGTAATATTCACGAATAGTTTTGTCTCCTTGTGTCATCATTCGAACTTTTTCTTGGAGGTTGCACACGTGTGCAATATCTTTAAGGGAATACATATTCTTAAGGTATTCCCATGCCTTATCGGCATGATCAAATTTGGCAAGACTTGAGCATTTTTTAATGTCAACGCTATTGATAAGCCATGACATTATCTTCGCATGAGATATTCTCCATTCTTTCCATTTCTTCTCGTATGAGGCAATAGCCTTGATTTTCTCTTCTTCTGATAGAGGGACGTCTTTATCACCCTCCTTTTTAGTAAGAGATAGCTTAGGTTCCGAATCGGAACCATCCACAATCCCCCATAAGCCTTTTCCCCATATATGGTGCTTCATGATTGAAGCCCATGTTACATAGTTCGTATCGCTTAATTTCATAGGCATGATGGTGACTTTATCATTGTCATCCATCGATTACAAGGAGAGAAAGAATAGGGATAGAAGAGAAACAAGAAGGAAAATGAGAAAGAAAGAAAAAAAAAAAACAATACAACAAGATGTGAAATCTTCTCCAATGAAGTGATAAAACACTTCTCTTCAAGTGGCGAACACTTTTGCAAACGGGCACGGAAACCGAGGCAGCTTTTCCTCAAGATTTAGTACTTCCGCGGCTCTGATACCATGAAATGAAATGGGGATCTTCGAAACACGAGCTTTGATTAACAAGCGCAAGTGTCAAGAATGACACTAAAGCATAACCCTTAAAAAGGGTATAACTGGAAACAAAATAAAAATAAAAATGTATTCTTTATTGATATGAAAAACCAATTGCTTAAGAAGCATTGGAGTGAAATACAAGAGGGGCTGCACCCCTTTATATACACAGCTGAAAGAGGACTCAATAGAGCTGTTGGGCACAGTCCAACAGCTCTATTTAGAGCTGTTGGAATGTGTCAGTCCAACAGCTCTATTGCTAGTCAAGTCTGGACAGGACTTGACTAGCAACAGTCATTCTAGTTCAAACTGAACTAGATGACATAAAGACAAAAAATAAAAATAAAGGAAAAAAAATACAGAAAAGAAAGAAATTAAAAATGTATTTATATATATATATAATAATATAATATTATTATATATACATATATGTACAGTTTTACATTTTAACACAAAGCACCCATGTTGCACCACAGAGGTGGTATCCATGTTGTAAGAGGTGTCCTGTGTCAAGCTGAAGGCCCAAAATCGAATCCCTCTGCCACATAGGGCGGCTGTTGTTCTGGTAGGGGTCCGCCTAACCCCAGCTTGCATCTCAAAAAAAAGCACCCATGTTGCACACACACCTATATGACATAGGCCCGATTGTAAAAAAAATCAACTTATAATTATAATTATATAATTGTAAATGCATTCTATGAAATCTCACGATGCAAGTTGTTTTGACTCAATCTAACCTTGTAGATGTGTTCAGCATGCTCAATTTAGTGGGAAACAACCCTTGGATGATGTCTTTTCCAAGAGAAAACATGTTTTTTGAGATAGGAAACATTGGGGAATTTAGAACTGTTGATTTTTGCATTGCTGGAAAAACCTGTACACAGGTCAAATTCTGGTGATTCAAAAGCTAGTTCCCACTAAAAACATGTAGATCACCATGGAGTCGCCTGGACCCAAAAAAAGAAAGGGAAGTTGCAACTTTTAATCCTATATCTATATATGTGTGTATGCATGGGTGCACGCATACACACTGTGAAACCCACCTGACAAAAAAAAAGAGAGAGTCCTGAACGAATGGTGAAGATGGTTCTCCAACCGTCTCTCCCGGTCGTCGCAGGAAGGGGGTGAGGATAAACCTCACTCCCCCCACCCCCGCCTTGTCGGATGGAAGGGTGAGGTTTATCCTCACCCACCGTGAGGTGAACTTCTTGGTCCATCAAAAGAGGGAGTCGAGAGAGAGTTTGAGAGTGACAAAGAGAGCGGGAGGAGAGTCACCGGACCACGCTGCCAAAAAGAGCCACCACCGATAGGTATGCCCTCCCCTTGTTCTTCCTTCCTTAATTCTGTTTTTTTTAGAAGGTCGGCAGTTGTGACTGCCGATATGTGGCAGAAAAAAAAACGGACAGTCACAGCTGCCGATGTTGTTGCAAAGAGAGAGAGAGAGGTTGTCGGCAACCTCTGTGGTGGGGGGGTGGAGGTCGGGAAGGGGTTGTGCCCCTTTCGCCTTAACCCTAACCCAAGAGTCGGCAAAACTGACTAGATCGAGTCGGGTCTATCGTGTCTTGGGTCGGTTTGAATGCGACCCAAACCAAACCAGAAAAAAAAAAGTCTTGATCGACCAAACCGATTCTGACCAAACCGGACCAAGTCGGGTCTGATAGGCTCTCGGTTCCCTGTTTGGGTATGGATTAAACTAGACCAGACCGGGCCTAGGTCCAGTTTGATCCAGTTGACCTAGACCGATCCTAGTTGAACCAGATCCAAACAGAACTAGGTCTGGATCTAGTATAGAGCTAGAAGGATCAATCTTGAATCCAGATCAGAACTGAATCTAGATCCAATTCAAGATTATTTGGATCAATTTTGAATCCAACATATAACTGGATCTGGATCCAGTCTATAGCTGGATGGATCAGTTATGGATCCAGATCGGAACTAGGTTAGGATTCAGTCTGACAGTGCTTGATCCAGATCTGAACTGAATCTCGACCGAGCTTGTAATTTAGTATGAATTTAGTTTGAAACTGAACTGGAGCTTGTTCAATATGTTCCTGACTGGGACAGAACTAAACAAGTCCAGTTTGTCCCTGACTAAGATAGAACTGAACCCAGTTAACAACAGTTGGGTCTAGTCTAGTTACGCTAAATTGGAAATGAATCTGCAGCTGTTAGTAAGTGAATCTATTATGGATTTTTGATAATTCAATTGAGTTTGAACCCAAACCTAGTTGGGTCTAGACTAGGTTCAGTAAACATAGTATTCTAAACTCATACTAAGTAGGTCAAATCAAAAAGTTGAAATGACCAAATTACTCTTGTACGTACAGAATATCAAATTAAGTAAAATGAGCATAACTTTGCACCTCGAACTCATATTTGAGTAAGGTTTGGTGCGTTGGATTCATATCACAAAGAGAAATCTTCATGTCCTATAGTTCTGACCAAACGAGGGGCACAAAAATCAAGGTATGACAGATCACCTCTAGAAGAGTATTTTGATGATTTTGTTAAAATATAAATAATGTATATGTATTAATATGAATAACATTGTGTGATGATCAAATTATATTGTTAGAGCCACTTGAGACTCGACTAGAGTGCAACATTCACATTCGAGGTAAGGGGTATTATAAGTAACCATAGTTGTGAATAAATTATGTTGCATTGCATGTTAACATTGTTTTTTGTATATTAGCATTTTAAAAATGTATCTCTTGAGTGTGAACATGATATACATAGAATGATCATGCATGAGTTAATTGCAATGAGATGAATGCATACACATGCCGATCTTGATATATCATGCATACTGTAAAGAAATATTGTTTTTTGACCACATATATATGTTATACGCTCTGAATGACATGCATTGTAATGAAAATTGTGATTAGCCTTGAGTTCCTTGAGTTTAACCATGTTTTTTTAATTTAAATTGATATTAGTATGCTTAACAACTTAAACCTCATAAGTGACAAACTGTGAAAAGGGTTATCTGGTTCGCGGCCAAGGTGCAACTACCATAGAGAGTGGACCGTCAGATTTAACGATGTAAAGACTCTAACTCGTTGCATGCTTAATATGATAAAAAGTACGAGCCCTAGTACAATTTTGAGATTGAGAATAAGACCCGTCGTGATTATTTTACGATGACACTCATGAAAGAACGAGTGAAACGCTAGTTTCAGAGTAAGGTTCAAGGAAATAAACTTAAGGTTGTATATTCACACAGTATCTGGGACTCTAGACAACCATAAATGGTTGAAAGTCATTTATGATTAGTATGTAGCATGAACCATGCCAAGTTTGAGTTTGACCTCTCGGTTAACTACCGATGGGGTCTCCTTGTTGTTTCACTGCAGTGCCTGGTGATTCGAAGATCACTGAAAGCGTAACACGGGTTGCTACACCCATAAACAACTATGACCAGTATAGCCGACCTAGTGCTATAATCTGTTGTGAGTAAGCGTTAGATTAAGAGACTTAAAAAAGAAATTTAAAATATACAAACCTTGTCTGCTGTGTTGAAAACTAAACTCAGATTAGGAGCTTAGAGTCCACTACAGTTGTAAGCTAAAATCATTTATTGCTTATAAATATTATTTACTAAGTTGTAGACACACCTCTTGAATAATTATAATTGTAGGCTTCAAATACCCTAACGAAGGTAGGACATAATCAACTACTTCAATTATGCAGTAGAGATATTTGTTAGTTTTATTTTCTGTCAATATTCATGTAATTTTTGTGTATATTAAGAATGATGAACCTTCTTAAAGAATTTGAATCTATTAAAGAAAAAAATTAGTCATGTTTTCTTTGTGCGAACTCAATATGCTTTTCCTCAGAGAAGTAATACCAACCCGACCTGGTCTATAGACCTTCCGGATTGAGGTGTTACACTCATTCACAATCGAAGTTATTAAATCATTATACATCCTATTTTAATCATTCTTAAATCAAAATTCCTCTACTTTAAATAATTCTTACATATTTCATGTCCTAAAGCTTGTGGCATCCTAAAGCATAAAACTAAAAAAACAAAGAACTTACTCAAATCAATGCCACTGCCTCACCTCGGATTAATAAATCAAACAAATTTCTGAACAAGCTTGCAAGAAATGCGAAAATGACGAAGGCCATTTAAGTCATTCAGTGCTCCCAACCTCCACAGCAATCACCTTCTCAGCTCTTCGCCGTACCACGCGCTCAGCAGAGGAAGCAGAACGAGGGCATCATCGTCATTTCAAAATCACCACACGCATCATTTCATCGAACGGTTTCAACATTTTCTCAAACAGAGTTCAAGATCTCGCAGGACGAAGGGGAACAATGACAAGGTCGTTTTCGTCACATACAATTCAGGTATTCAATCCAAGTTCACAGTGTGCTTTGGTACCCATCATCAGTGCAATTCTTCAACTGAGCACAGGGGCATTTTCGTCATCTCAGGTACAGTCCGAGTGTTTGGATTCAGTGGAAAAGGAATTCCTAAATTCCCCGGAGAATCCATCTTCGTCTCCTGCGGAACCCAGATTGCGCTCTTGCCCTCTTTTCACGATAAGAAAATAACCATCATCTTTGAAAAAAAGGAAAAATGATTCTTTGCTCTCCTCCTTCCAACCGCTTTTCTGCAGAAAAGGAATTGACTTTCCCCACAAATTCCATTTCAGAAAATAGGGAATAATGCGTACACCATGGGATTCCGATCCCCCACATTTCTCCCTCACCTTCCCCCTGTTTCCGAAAAGCAGAACAAATTGGGCATAAACCAACTAGGGAAGGACAGAATCGGCTTACCTTTGACGGAAGGTGGTCCGACGTTGGTGAGGGACTCGAACGCCACCTTGGCGGCTTCGTTCTGAGCATCTTTGGAGGATCTGTGGGAGGCCTGGCTCTCGTAGTCAACGCCATCAACGAGGACGGTGGACTTGAACCGAGGGTTGTGGTCTGAACCGTCCTTGGTGGTCGTGTACCTTGGGAGGTTCCATGAATTCTTCTGGCAGAATTCCTGAAGTCTGGTTTTGTACATGGTGATCGCCCCCACCCTCCCTCCTCTTTGGATCGGAGAAAAGAGAGGAGACTGCGACCGAGCAAATCAGTAGAAGGAGGGAGAGATGCAGAGAGCGAGCGAGGGAGCTTACCTCGAACGTGTGCCCTCAGATCTCTTAATGAGGTCTGGCGAGAGATATAGAGAGAGAGCGAGAGAAAGAATGAGCCGAGAGGCACAGGAGTGGGAGGAGGAAGGGTGGAGTATTTATAGAGCGGGCGCTCCTGATTTTGAGACGCCCGGAGGGGAAGAATGGGGGCCTTTGATTTATTTTTTTTTCATTTCTTTCTTAAAAAATTTCTTTTATGTGTTCTGGGAGAAGCTGGTGACTCTCGTTCATGTAAAGATCAAGCCTGCATCTATGCGAAAAAATGGTCGAGATTGAGGCTAGGTCTGATAAACGAGCTAAACGAGCCGAGCTTCAAAGTGTCCAGGCTTCACTCATTCTTCTCGTGAGCAGAGCCGAGTTCGAACTCATAATGAGCTAGCCATGCTTGTTTGTATAGAAAAAAATACATTGCTTTAGAATTGAAAGAAATAAAATTAGAAATAAAATACATGTAAGATATGTATAAAATATATCTAAATTATATTTTTTAATATCCAACAATATTATATGATTCAAACGATAGGAATGGCAGTGAACCAGAAAAAATGGGGCAGCCTCATTCCGTTTGGATCGGGGATGGAGGACATGAAACAGGGATGAAGGTTAAAATCAAAACCTGTGTGGAGATAGAGTCACGCTTTCTCTCAACCCCCCCCCCCGTCTTGCCCTGCCTCCCCCCGTTTTGTCATGTCGTTAGTAAAATAACTAAAATACCTTTAAGGATGATAGTGGACCAAAGAGAAATTGGGCCCCGCCTCGTCTCATCCCGTTTGGTGTGACCCAAACCAAAAAAAAAAAGTCTCATTCGATCGAACTGATCCAGACTGAACCTGATCGACTCAGTCTGATCGAACCTATCTGGGTGTGAACCCAAACCGAGTTGGGTCTGGCTAAGACCGACTCAGTCCAAACCGAGTGTAGTCAGCGAGTCTCAAACTCGACTCGATCAACTGAACCAGTTCTGACCAAGTCGAGTTTGATAGGCTCTCGGTTCCCTGTTTAGGTCTAGATTAAGCTGAACCAGATCGGGGCTACCTAGACTGATTCTAGTTGAATTAGATCCAAACAGAACTGTGTCTGGATCTAATATAGAGCTGGATGGATCAATCATGAATCCAGATCAGAACTGAAAATGGATCCAATTCAAGATTATTTAAATTAATTCGAAATCCAACATATAACTGGATCAGAATCCAATCTATAGCTGGATGGATTAGTTTTGGATCCATATCAAAATTAGGTCTGGATTCAGTTTGGCAGTGCTTGATCCAGATCAGAACTGAATCTCGATCGAGTTTGTAATTTAGTATGGATCTAGTTTGGAACTGAAATGAATCTTATTCAGTATGTTCTTGACTGGGACAGAACTGAACAAGTCCAATTTGTCCCTTACTAAGATAGAACTGAACCCAGTTGGAACAGTTGGGTCTAGTCAATTTACACTAAACAGGAGATGAATCTGCAATTGTTAGTAAGTGAATCCAATATGGATTTTTGACAATTCAATTGAGTTTAAACCCAAACCTAGTTGGGTCTAGACTAAGTTCAGTAAACATAGTATTCTAAACTCATATTGTTTTGACTTAAGATGAGTTAGGTCAAATCACAAAGTTGAAATGACTAAATTATCTATGTGTACCTAATATCCAATTAAGTAAAATGGGCATAATTTTGCACTTTGAATTCAGATTTGAGTAAGGTTTGGCACGTTGAATTTGTATCATAGTGAGAAATCTTCATGTCCTATGGTTCTGACCAAACCAAGGGCACAAAAATCAAGGTCTGACAGATTTCCTTGAAAAGAGTATTTTGATCATTTTGTTAAAATATAAATAATATATGTGTATTAATATGAAAAAGATTGTGTGATGATCATATTCTATTGTTAGAGTCACTTGAGACTCGACTAGAGTACATCATTCACATTCGAGGTAAGGGATATTATAAGTAGCCTTAGTTATGAATAAATTATGTTGTGCTGCATGTTAGCATTGTTTTTCGTATATTAGCATTTTAAAAATATATCTCTTGAGTGTGAGCATGATATGCATAGAATGATCATGCATGAGTTAATTGAAATGAGATGAATGTATACACATGCCGGTCTTGATATATCATGCATACTATAAAGAAAGATTATTTTTTGATCATATATATATGTTATACGCTCTGAATGACATGCGTTGTAATGAAAATTGTGATTAGCCTTTAGTCCCTTGAGTTTAGACATGTTTGAATTTAAATTGAGATTAGTATCCTTAACCCCTTAAATATTAGAAATAACGACTTGTGAAAAGAGCTATCTGGTTTGCGGCTAGAGTGCAGCCACCATTGAGAGTGGGCCGCCGGATTTAATGATGTAAAGACTCTACCTCGTTGCATGCTTAATGTAATAAAAAGTGTGAGCTCTAGTACAATTTTGAGATTGAGAATAAGACCCATCGTGATTATTTCATAATGGCACTCATGGAAAAATGAATGAAACACGAGCTTCAAAGTAAGGTTTAAGGTAATAAACTTAAGATATGACTTGGGGTTTTATATTCACACAGTATGAGACTCTATACAACCATAGATGGTTGAAAGTCATTTATGATTAGGATGTAACATAAGTCATGCCAAGTTTGAGTTTGACATCCCAGCTAGCTACCGGTGGTGTCCCTCTTTTTTGTTTCACTGTAGTGCCTGGTGATCCGAAGGACATTGGGAGTGTATGGTTCAAGTTTAGTTTAATTTCTTGCATGAAAAAATAAAAAGAAAAGAAAAATATATTTCGTTTTGATAGTTTAGTCATTTCCAGGATTTAATCATTGAAAAATCTTGATTTAAGTAGATTGTGGTTTTAATATAGGCTTTATATTTTGTATTTTCTTGATTCTTGATTAGATTAGATTAGTTTAGGATTAGATACAGTTTAGAATAGTCTGCAACAAGTTTTCTTGTATTCGGTTTTTACTTTTAGATCATATAAATAGGTTTTTTTTTATTAGTTGATTAGTTCTTGCATCGTTTTCTGAAATTTTACTTTGTCGTTAAGTAGATCTGATTCTTTTTGTTTAAGGATAGTATTAGGTTAGTTTATTTAGTGTTCAATCCATGTTTTTGAAGTTTTTTTTATTGCTTTCATAGTTTTAGTTAATTATTAGATTCAATTAGAAATCATTAAATGGAATATTTAATATTTCTTTTAATTCAGCCAATAGACTAGCATTAGTTATTTTTATTATTAATCAATTAGTGTAAATTCCAATTCCAAAATCATTACTTTTAATGCTTAGTTAGATATTAGATCATATTTATGAATTGTCATTTTTTTTTAGAATTAGTTTTAGACGATTTAATATAGCGTGTAATTTTTGTTTTGGTTATCAGCTATTGATATCTCTTTTTTATTATTTTATTCCACCATGCACTCTGATAGTTAGTTAGAAAATAAGGTTGCATTGTCACTAGCAGTTTAATTAATTGTTTAATGGTCAGCCGATTCTTGCTTTTATGTAAGTTATTTACTTAGGTCATTAAATTAGGTAGCTTATTTCACTAAGTTTAAGCTTTGTTTAGTATATTTGTAAACCATGTGTATGAGTGTTAGTTATTAGATAGTGCAAGTTTTTATTTATTTGGGCATCCGTGGTTAGTTTTGTTAGCTTGCATTTGGTTTAATAATTAGTTTTAATTAATTCCTGTGAGCTGATTAGCATTAGTTTGTTAATTAATTTTCTTGCTTTAGTTGTTGTTAATTTTATTATTTGTTGATGCTAGATTGATTAGGTAGTTAGATATCATGTTCGGCTGCCTATGTTCTTGATCATTAGGTTTAGTTAATTTTTTGCTTTCTTAAATTAGTTATCAATAGTTTGTTAGACATTAGTTTTGATTAGTTAAATAGGTTGTTTTGCTATTTTGTCTTCTAGTGTTAGATTGTTACATTAGTTTGTTCATAGTTAGTTCTTATTTTAGTTTAGTTTAGTTTGATCAAATCTTGTCTTTGCCAAATTCTTTTTAGTTATTAGTAGTAAATTTTTGTTTAGATCAATTCGTACTGCTTTGTTTCTTGTTTTTGTTTCTTGCAGAGAAGCGTTTGGACGTGCGATGAGGCTCTTTTCGTGCTCTCAAAGTACCCTCAGAGCTCCTTTCAAGCCCTCAAAAGTGCCTTCAGGGAGCTCTCAGAGAGCAAAAGAAAACATGCACTACATGTTTTATTAAGGGAACAAAAGAAGGGAAGGACAAAGGGAAGCAAATCAATCAAGAAGGGACTGCAAGCCTCAAGCACTGAAGACACTTTTGTTTTTATTTTTAGAACATGATTTATTTTATTCAATTCAATTCATTTGGGGTTGTAATAAGGCACTTTATTGTTATTTGTTTAAGCCCTCTGCAAGGGCAGTACTCTCTTGTTTATTTTATTTAATTAATCTTTGTTTTTTAAGGCAATAAAGAGTAGTCTAGATTGTGTGTTGAATACAAAGTATTTTCCGTTCCATGAGATTGACCTGGATGCCACCACTCATGCGAGCCATTTTTTTATATTTTTTGGTGTTTGACTTTCACTTGATTTTAATTAAAAATATTATTTTAAAAAGTGTTTTCATAAAACTCACACCACCTCCCTTTACAATACTGGTAACCCGAACCGGACCGAGTATTCCAACCCGGTGGCGAGCCTGATCGAGACCCATTTTGGGTGGATTGGGTCTACCAGTATATCAGGTCAGTCTGGGCCTGATCTAGAGAGCTCGTATTCTGTTTGGAGTGGGTCCAACTCGAATCTTGTTTGGACTGGGTCAGACCCAGGTCCTATTTGGATCAGATCAGACACAGGTCCTGTTTGGAACGGTTCAAACCTAGATCCTTTCTGAACCAGGTCCTATTCGGATTGGGTCTGCCTCGAGGTCCTATTCAGACGGGTCCCGATCAGGTCCTGTTTGGATAGGGTTCGACTGAGACACTATTTGGTTCGGGTCAAACCCGAACCCTATATGGATCGGGTCAGGCCCGAATCCCATATAGATCGGGTCAAACACGGAACCTGTATGGATCGGGTCGGTCCTGGATCCAATATGGATTGGGTCCATCCTGGGTCCTATTCGGACTAGGTCCGACCTGGATCCTATTAGGACTGGGTCCAGGTTTAGTTCGAAACTGGTTCTTTGATCTGATCCAGTTCCTGTTGTGAAACAGATCTGGATCTGGAATGGGACCAGTGTTTAGATCAAATCTTGGATCTAATCTGGGTTTCTGTTATGGACTGGATCTAGATCTAAATTGAATCAAATAGGATCCATAACAGGTTCCATACACTATTTACACTTGAACCAAATCAGTAACTGATACAACTCTAAATAGGACTGGTTCAGAGCCATTTTTAACCGATTCTTTTCAATTTTTCACCGGTTCTGAGATGTAGATACCATGTTTTCATGAATCCATGAAAAGATAGAGATTTTCTCATTCGGTTATAAGGTTTTATGAGTATTTGTTCATATATTATATTGGTTTATTAGGTGAAGAACTAGTTCTGACCCTTAGATGACCGGTTTAGAGCTGTTTAAGACTGGTTTAGGGTGTTTTTAGACCGGTTCCAGGACCCCGGGTTTTACCCATATGAGCATGTTTTGTTATTTTTCATGTTTTATAAGTGTTTATTATTAAGAAAACATTACTTAAGCATGTGAATACATGTGTTTTATGTTGGTTAAGTTGTGCATAATGTTTTTAAGCATGAATTATGACTAAATTCATGATATTTTATCATCAAAATTAGTTTATGTATATAAGTTAAAGCATGAACTTATATTTTGATGATATAATGTATATTTTGTCATGAATATACATGCATTAATATGTATGCATGGGCGTGATTCATAATACAAATATGATTTTGGTAAAAGATCATGATTGACCGACTCATGCAATCACCAAAGTGATCTGAGTTGCATTGACTGAGTATACTTTGAATCATATTAAGATTCGATATTATGATTGTATGTGACTTTGAAACAATGATTTTATCCAAAGATAGGTCATTGTGTTCCAAATTCACACATGGTGTAATAGTAGATATGTATTTCAATCCATGAAGTATGTTTGTACTCAAAGGTACACTGCTGAATTGCCTCTAGTTATATGATCTGCTAGTTTCACCAACTGAAGTCAATTCCTTGTGAATTGAGGAGACAGAGCAACTATGAGTATTATCGTTTCCACCAAAGTGGAACGATAATGACTCAACTATGCTTGTCTCAAAAAAGGTGAATAATAAAGGATCTCAATGTTTACTTTTTCATCACAAGTCTCATCTAAGCAATAATAAATGTTTCTCTTTCCTTGTTATATTAGGTTCTTTCCTTATCGATAGTTCTAGTAATATTCATTTATTAGACGAATCTAATTTTTTAGATTGAAAAAAAATAGTGGTGTTCACTCTTGGTTACATAGACCTTGATTTGACCCTTATGACTGATGAACCTCCTGCTCTTACAGAGCAGAGTACAACCGAACAAAAGGCTATCTCTAAGAAGTGGGAGTGCTCAAACAGACTTAGCCTATTGCCTTTGCAATCTTGAGTGGCTAAGAACATTCGAGACATCATTCCTCACTACAAGATAATAAAAAAAATTCTAAAAACTATTAAGGCTCAATTTGTCAATTCTAATAAGTCAAGGGCTAGTATGTTGATGTCCAAATTGGTATCTATGAAATATACTGATGAGAGTCACATCCGACAACACATTTTTGAAATGAGGAACATTGCATATTAGCTGAATGACATGAAGTTCACCATTTTTTATTCTTTCTTAGTTCATCTGATTTTGACATCATTGCCTACTGAATATGGACCCTTCAAAATCTCCTACAACACACATAACGATAAGTGGTCTTTTAATGATCTCTTGACCAAGTGTGTTAAAGAGGAGGAGAGACTGAAGAGTGTGAAGGTGTCGAGTGCATATATATATATATATATATATGACCTTTCATAAGGAAAAACAAAGGTCGGGGCCAAAGAAAAACTCCTTTAAAAGGAAGAACAAGAAAGCCTCTAGGGAGAGTTTTAACTCTCAGGCGAAATCCAAATCCCAGGCAAGAGACTCTTCTATAAAGTATTTTTTCTGCAAGAAGAAAGGGCATAAGAAGGTGGACTGCTTGAAGCATAAGAAATGACTTAAAAATAAAGGTAATAAGTCATTTATTTCTCATGAGTATAATTTGATTCATGTTCCATTGCATAGTTGGTGGATTGATTATAGTGTCAATGTGCATATTGCCAACTCTTTGCAGGCATTTCTGAAAGAAAAAAATAACAACAGAGTATGAAAGAAGCATCTTCTCAAGAAATAAAATGTGTTCGCATGTCAAGAATGTTGAGATCAGCAGAATTGTGTTAGAATTGAGAATCATTTTGGATTTGATTAATACATTTTATGTTCTATCATATAGTCAGAACCTGATTTCAATTTTAAAACTTGATAAGTTTGGTTTTAGTTTTAAATTTGAAAACTTCAAGCTTGTTATTATCAATTTTTTTATTAATGTATGTTTTACTGAATTCTAAATTTAAGAATCTCATTCTATTGAGAACACAATGATTGGCAATAAATGTGGTATAAAGGAAGATTAATCATATTTGTATTGGCATCGAAGGTTATGACATATCTCGAAAGAGAATATCCAAAGACTTATGAAAAAAAGAATCTTTGGATCTCTTGATTTCACAGATATAAAGTCATGTGTTGACTATATAAAGGCTAAACAGTCTAATATGTATAAGAAAGATGCCAAACGCAGTAATAAAAAGTTGAAAATAGAACATACGTGTGTTTGCAACCCTTTTTCACCATGTTATACGGGTAAAAAGTATTTTATCACCTTTATAGACGATTACTCATGGTATATATATCTCTACTTATTATTTAAAAAATCAGAAGTCTTTCAGGTTTTTAAGGATTTTAAAAAAGTAGAGAAACAAACCGGTGAAGTTATTAAGGTAGTCAGGTCTCATAGAAGTGACGAATATTATGGTCATTTCACATAGATGGACAAAAGGAAGGGCCCTTAGCGTGGTTTCTAAAAGAAAAACATATTGTACCTCAGTATACCATGTCTGATAGAGTTTAACAGAATGTTGTAGTTGAAAGAAAAAGCAGTATGCTTAAAGAAATGTTCAAGCGATGTTGAATCATTCAAATATTTTTGTGATCTTGTGGAGTGAAGCTCTTAGGACAACAGTGCATATTTTGAATAAGGTTGCTATGAAGGTTGTTTAGAAGACTCCTTACGAGTTATGGACATGTATGAAACCTTCTCTATCATATATGTGCATATGGGGATGTCCAGTAGAAGCTAAATTGTATAACCTACATATAAAAGTCTTTGATTCTAGGATGACTAGTGGATTTTTCAATGGTTATCCAGAAAGGTCAAAAGGCTTTAGGTTTTATTGTCCATCTCATACACCACAAATAGTGGAAACAGATAAATCGAGATTTTTTGAAAATGGTTCTATTGGGATAGATGCATCTCAAAATATTGATTTTGAGCAAATGCAAGATTCAGGTTCCATACCTGCGAAAGATAAAGACCAAGTTTTTCTATCATTGTCCCTTTAGATAATGCCATGGAAAGTCCAGTCAATGAACATCAATCTCAAATAGAGCTAGTTGTTGATGAGGATATACAACAACAACAACAGAATACAAAAGTTTATTTTGAACTACCTGTAGCACCTGTATAGAGGTCTACGAGAACTGAAAATCCGCTATTCATTCAGACTGTGTGGTGTATTTGCAAAAGTCTAATAATTTTATAAATATAGATGATGATCCCTTCACCTTTGTAGAAGCCATTGAAAGTGAAAGATCAATACATTAGATCAATGCTATGAAAGAAGAGCTTGACTCTATGACAAAGAACCAAGTGTGGGATCTTGTACCTCGACTTAATGGAGTAAGACATGTTAATTGTAAGTAGGTCTATAAGACCAAAACAGACTCTAAAGGTCAAGTGAAGAGGTACACAACTAGGCTTATTGTAAAAGGTTGCACAAAGATAGAGAGCATTGATTATAATGCGATTTTTTCTCCTGTCTCAACTAAGGAATCGTTGAAGATAATCATCACCCTCGTAACTTATTTTGGTTGAGAGCTATATCAACTGAATGTGAAAATTGTCTTCCTAAATGAGGATCTGAAATAGGAGATATACATGCAACAACCTCCTGGTTTCAGTGTAGATGACTCAAATCATTTAGTTTATAAATTGAAGAAGTCAAATTATGGACTTAAATAGGCCTTCTGCCAGTGATATAAAAAGTTTAATCAGGTAATTATGAACTTTGGATTCACTAAAAACATTATTGATCAGTGTCTTTACATTAAGACTAGTGGGAGTAAGTTCATAATTTTAGTTTTATATGTTGATGATATTCTTCTTATAACTAATAATTTGAGTCTATTACATGAGATAAAAGATTCTCTTTTCTCTCATTTCGATATGAAGGACATGGGTGAGGCCATATGCCCTTGAAATTGGGATCTATCATGATAGAACTAAGAGTGTCCTTGACCTCTCTCAAAAATTCTATATTTTTAAGGTTCTTAAAAGATATGGGATGGAGAATTGTTCTCCTGGTTTGACACTCATAATGAAAGAGGATAAATTGAACCTAAAGGACTGTCCTGATGATAATAATGAAAAGTCTCATATGACAACTGTCCTATATACTTTAGCGGTTGAGAGTTTGCAGTACGCGCAGACCTGCACATGACCTGATATAACATTTGTTATGGAAATGCCTGGTAGATATAAGTCAAATCCAAGCATTGTGCACTAAAAGGCAGCGAAAAAGATCATATATTATTTATAAGAAACAAAGGACTATATGTTGACCTATAGAAAAATTGACCACTTAAAGATCATTGGATTCTCTGATGCGAACTTGAAAGGATGTCTCGATAGTAGAAAATCCACTATTGAATACATCTTCCTACTAGCAAGTGGTGTTGTCTCATAGATAAGTGGAAAGCAGTCTACAACTGTTGCTCATACCATGGAGGCATAATCTATTGCTCTACACGAGACTTTGTCTCAGGCCATTTGGATAAGAAACTTTATTATGGGTTTTGGTATTGTGGACTCTATTGGAAGACTACTAAATATCTTTTGTGATAATAAAGCAGTCGTGTCCTTCTCGAATAACAACAAGAGCTCAACCTCATATCGACACATCGAGTTAAAATACTTTGTTGTTAAAGAAAGAGTTGAGAATCATCTGGTATGTATTGATACAATTGGTACGAATGAAATGACTGCAGATCTCCTTACTAAAGGGCTAGCACTGAGATTGTATTCTCAACATATAAAGTGGATAGCTCTTTTTTATTCCTTCCAATGTATGACAATACATTATGTGATCACATTTGTGAAAATGAATTGATTCTTTATGGATTTGTGCATTGTTGATTTTGCATAAAAGATCGCTCATTTGGTTAGAGAGAATAACATAATAACAATATTAAAAGACCAATAGAATGGGTTAGAGAGCAACCTATTCATAAAAGTAATCTTAACATGCTAAAGCACTGAAAATGAATTATATTATAGTTTATGAAAGTATGACATTTCATAAAAAGGTGTTCATCTCCATGACTCATATGATTCATTCTTGTGATATAGGATAGCATGTGAACCTATATGAAAAATTAAATCAAGATAACAGTATAAACCTCGATTTAGTGTACTTTTAGTATCAATGGGTCAAGTGGAAGAATGTTGGACATTTTGAGTCTGGGTCCAACCCATAAGGTGACCCGATTTGATACTATGGTTAGTGGGCAGTTAATGGGTAAAAGTGGGGTGGAGGTTACATGAATGTGGAAAGACCACATTCAGTAACCACCCCCTACCTTCCATTATAAATGGAGCATTGAATTGTATGATGAGTGCAGTCATAAAGAGTAGCCAACAGCCTATTCCCACATTCTAGAAGTTTCAGTTTGGGTTCAGACTCCTGCTCACCATCGACTTGAAGGCATGGGCTCATCATGGGCGTCGATAGGCTGAAGAGAATGCCAAACACCCGCACGTCGCATCATGGCATCTACCGGTATGTATTTGCATTATGGTTTTGATTTTGCGAATATGCCAACAGACCGCCCCCACCCTCCTTCCTCTTTCAAACGAGAGAGAGACAGGGAATAATATGGTGGCCGGCTCGCTTTGTAACGAAAGGGAATGCTTTGAATAGGGCTGGTAAACAAGTTGAACGAGAGCCTGAAGTAATGTTGCTAATATCAGTATCCGCCCTGATTCGTTGTGCCACCGACTTAGCTTAGCTGTATTGTTTGATAATAATAATAATAATAAATTATAATGTGTCAGTCATAACGTGACACATGTTAAAACCATTAAAATAAATTTAAAATGATATTAAAGAAATATTTTTTTATAATTATTAAAAAATAATTGATTCAAGCCTGCAGGGTATCGAATTTCTGTCGATACTCAAAGATAATGATAACATTGACATGAAGTGTTCAAGCTTGGCTCATTCTTGTGGCCAGCCAAGCCGAGCTCAAGCTCATAGTATGCTAGAGTTAAATGAGTCGAGCTGACTTGTTTATAGAAAAAATACATTGGTTTGGAATTAAGAGAAATAAAATTATAAAAGAATACATTTATAATATATGTAAAATATGTTTTTTATTACACCTGATTATATGAGCCGATCCCAAACAGGTACCTATTGTTTGAAACCATCTGTTTAGGAGCCCAACATGACCAATCTTAGCTGTTTAGGAGATCGGGTACCGCCCATGCACCAGGTGCCTCTTGGGCAGGGTCAGGTATAGTCCATGACCCACTGACCCAAAATATTTTTTATTGTTTTCCAGCCGCGCTAGGTTTTGCCATAATAGGCAAAGCCCTTTCTGTTTGTTAATGAAGATTTGTAGACTTTTAGGAATTTTGGGTATTTTGCTAGGTTATAAATTACCGCTAGTGTTATATTTTTATTTCTGATTTTAATATTTGTATTTGAGAAATGTTTGAGTTTATGAGTTGTTAACTTGTTATACGCTTTGATTTGATTGCATGATGCATTATATTCCTAGCGTTAGCATTTCTAGGGCTTTGTATGTTTGATTTTTTCTTATGTTTTTTCTGCTTTTTCCTTCATCTGATTCATTTTATGTGTTTGTGCTAGATTCTTATAGTTTTATTTGATTGTATTCGTGTATTTCATACTTCATTTACTGTTTGTATGTGCTATGCAGATGATTTATTCTTGTATTATTTTATATCACCCTTCCTAGACACGATTTTTGAATTTGTCGTGTCAGACTCTTGAACCCGCCCCCTTAGACACGCTTTTTGAATTTGTCGTGTCAGACTCTTGAGCCCTTGATTTTCTCGTAAGATTTTAAAATATATTATTATTCTCGCACTTTTTTATGGAAAATCTCGGCTAATATTAATTAAAATTAAAATTTAAAATACAAAAGGAAAATTTGAAAAGAAAACCTAGATACCGTTAAAGGTCTTTTTCAAAACTCTAATGAAAAGTAATTAAGTTCTAGTTTCCAAAGCTTCATTTTTGGAATACTTTCCTTTCTTACCACTTCCAAAGCTTCATTTTTGGAATACTTTCCTTTCTTACCACTTTCCAAAGCTTGCTTTTTCGGAAAACTGTCTCTTGGTCTTAACGAGTAATCAATGTGTGTGTGAATACTACTTAATGCATCTTAGTTAATTCTGATTTCCTGCGTGAGTTTTTTTTGTAACATTAGCCATTAAAAACGTAAATATCTCCATAAACTCGTGATATAATAATTACAATGATTTTATCCCGATATTTTCAAAATGCCGTGTCATATAGTCGTATTTTTACTCAAATGTGTTCGAGGTCCCGTGTATCCGTGCCTAGCGGTGGGTGGTAGGTGACAGGTTGCACTGCAACAAGATAGTAGATGGTACCGTGGTAGAGTCCGGACCGGGGTGCAATAACATATCCTGTCACCATCAGGCCTTTGGGCTCAACAACTGTTAGGCCTATCCCAAGATAGAGGGTGATCAGGGAGAACAGATCCTGTCAAACGCTGGGTGAGATTAACAACTACAAACCCCACTCCTCTCTAGGTCCCACTTGTACTGAACTCCAGCAGAGGGGCGGGGTTTGTAGTTGTAATCTCTGGACAGGATCGGCTCTCATGATCAGGTGGTGCTTAATGCACAAATATTCGTGCAATCAAATCATATTTCACCTGATCTTTTCACACCGTAAGTAAGCAGCGATGGCAGAAGGTGGGACCGAGACCTAGCGTTGGTGGAATGTGATTGGGTATTGCATGTTCTCTCTATGAGCGACGTTGCCATGGAATGGGGTTAGAATCAGATTCTACACCAGGCAGCAGGGCCTCCTGATCAAAAGCAATATGACCAGGCATAAAATGGTCGCTGGAACCTTGAACGAGCAATAAAAATCAACAGAGAGAAATAGCAGCATTTTTTTCAGATTTCAGATCGAATTACAAAAGAAACATCCCGCCTTCAGCAGAAGAAAGAAAATAGAAAAGAAGCTCGAAGTAGCCAAAAAGACATACGCAAATGAACACCAACAAGCAGCATATGGGGCAAATGGCCTAGGTTGCCCAACCAGTAGCAACCACTACACCAGTCTACTAACACAGTCCTTGAAATATTTCATAACAATTTGAATTTTTTTTCTTTTTCCGCTTCTGCAAAGATAAACCTCACTTTGTGCCGCCCAACTGGGTCCGGATGAGCTTGGCTGCATCGACCATGTTGGTCAAGGCCGGTTTGACCTCGTTGTACTTCCTGGTCTTGAGACCGCAGTCTGGGTTCACCCACAAAATGTTGGACTCGAGCACAGCAAGCATCTTGTTGATGCGGTCTGCAATCTCCTCGGTGGATGGGATCCTGGGGGAGTGGATGTCGTAGACACCAGGGCCGATGCCAGCACCATACTTCACACCCTCGCGGAACACAGAGAGCAGCTTCTCATCAGAGCGGGAGTTCTCGATGGTGATCACATCAGCATCCATGTCGATGATGGATTGGATGATGTCGTTGAAGTTAGAGTAGCACATGTGAGTGTGGATCTGAAAACACAGATGCCATTGATCAATTACTAAAAACCAAGATAATCCCAGTAAATTGTCTGCAAAGACACACTAAGGTGATCTATAGACATGGTAGAGGCACACCTTAAATAACCAGGACAAAAAAATTAAGTACCTGGGTAGTGTCCTTGACACCAACATTTGTGATCCTGAATGAATGAACAGCCCATTCAAGGTAGAAGGTCTGCTCCGACTTGCGCAAGGGCAACCCCTCTCTCAGAGCAGCCTCATCAATTTGGATCACCTGTAAATGGATAGAGAATATTATAAGCCCAACAGTAATTCCCATGGTGTTCTATACAGAGCTTGAGCACAATCGATGAAAGATAACCAACCAACCTGAATTCCAGCAGCTTCAAGGTCCTCGACTTCATCCTTGATGGCCAAGGCAATCTGGTAGCATGTTTCGAACCTAGGCTGGTCATTTCTTACAAAGGACCAGTTGAGGATGGTGACGGGACCAGTAAGCATTCCCTTCATGGGGCGGCTGGTCATGCTCTGAGCCGCTGAGGACCAGAACACGGTCATGGGCTTGGGGCGGCTCACGTCACCATAGATGATTGGGGGTTTGACGCAGCGTGATCCGTAAGATTGCACCCACCCATTGACAGTGAAGGCAAAGCCTTGCAACTGTTCCCCGAAGTACTCAACCATGTCGTTCCTCTGAAAGTATAGGAAGAGAACCAAGAATATTTGTTAAACATTTTGATTGCTTATGTTGGCAACAATGGTGATGTGGAAATAAATTTCAACAGACTGATAAACAAGGATGATGAAGAAGAGAAATCATGAGTTAATCTTCTACCTCTGGCTCTCCGTGCACAAGGACATCAATATCAAGTTCTTCCTGCAGTTTGACAACCTTGTGGATCTCCTCCTTGATAGCCTTCACATATTCTTCCTCAGTGATTCTGCAACAAGCCCAAGATATTATAAATGAAGTATTAAAATTCACAGAACCAAGTACAACACTTGGGCAGTAGGATGATATAAAGATAAAAGAAAAAGGCTCACTTGTTTGCTTTGTATTCACGGCGCACCCTTCTAAGCTCTATGGTCTGAGGGAAGGACCCAATTGTGGTTGTTGGAAGAATGGGGAGGTTTAAGTCTTTCTGCTGTGCATCCAACCTAGCACTCACTGGTGTGGCTCTCCGATGGTCAGATCCCTTCAAAGCAGCAGCCTAGGCACACAAAAGAACAATGTTTGAGATACACAACGTGAAGGAATCCAGGAGTGGGAATTTAGTCGATGAACCAACAGAATCAGATGCATAGACTTCCCAATAGCACTTACAGCTTGCTGAACAGCCTCGTTTGTAACCCTTGGAGAGGACTTTCTCGATGCCTGAGCAGCATGGTTGGCATGAAAGAATGCCTGGAATAAGAAAATGTTTAATTATATGTTAAATGAAGACAGAGACATCGACACAGTCTATAGAGCAGCACAAACCTCATCCTTGTGACCAGCCAATGCCTTGGCCAGAGCATTCACTTCTACAACCTTCTGTGCAGCAAATGCCAACCACGACTTGATTTCATTGTCAAGCTTTGTCTCATTTGCAAGATCAACAGCAGTGTGCAGCAGAGAGCAAGAAGTGGAAACAACAAGCTTATCTGCATGAAATATATACAGTAGCAGCATCAGCAAACTTTCACCAACTCTTCTTTTTCCTTAAAATGTGAACTTTCACCACTAGCTTACAGCAGTGCATCAAGTGAAAAGATGAAAGAATAATAGCATACCCTTGCCTACAACAGCCTCAAGCGCATGCAGGGTGCTAAGAGACGCAGCCAGATCATTAGCCCAGATATTCCTTCCATCAACAACTCCAGCAAATAGGAATTTATCCGCAGGGAAAGAACTCTTGATCAAGTCAGTGGTTTTTGTTCCCCGGACAAGATCAAAACCAAAGCCAGAAATTCCCTTCAATGAAGTGATGGTCCTGAGAGGCAAAGCAGCAGTTAGGTAAAAGAAGATTAATTATTAAAAACAAAATTAGGTTCCTGGAGAACCAGAGAATCCATCAAAAGAAAATACAAAAACAATTCAACCATTCAAAGTCTTACTTGTACGCTTCGGCAGGGACGTCAGCAAAGTAGGTTTCAACAAGAACATGCAAACCAGAGAAGGATGACTCCAACTCTGTATATGCCTCAGTGAATGCCTTCAATTGGTGAGAGTCCAAATCCAGGACAAGGGTAGGTTCATCCAATTGGATCCAGGTTGCCCCAGCTGCTTTCAGTTCAGCAATAACTTCCCTGCACAGAGATCAGGAGATCACTATGAGAAAACCTGATCCTCACAATTCCAAACAAAATGACTAGCCTAAGCTGGTAGCAACCAATTCTTACTTGTAGACAGGAAGGATTTTTCCCAAGAGCGAGAGAAGAGAGAAAGATTTCTCAACACCCTTTGCAGGTTTTGATAGCAACAGGTAGGAGACAGGACCAACAATGACAGGAACAGTGTCGATTCCAATCTATAACATACACAAACACCAATATAGAAATAAGATTCTAAGACTAAGCAAATAACAAAATATTAAAAAAAAACGCTGTTGTCCAACATTAGGGCTTGCGATCTTGGTAGAACTTATCATTACTAGTTATAACAAACACAAAATTACCTCTTTTGCCTCCTTATATTCAGACACAGCTTTGTATGATGCATAAGAGAAATTTACATCAGGTCCCAACTCAGGCACAATGAAATGGCTGTTTCACAAAAATTTAGTCAGAAACAAGTAAACTGGAAAACTGAAGAGAAAGCTAAAATGATAAATTCACAGAAACAGAATATACAGCATATTGGCACTTACATCTCCATGCAAAAAAGCAGGAGAAGAATACTTACTAGTTGGTGTCAAACCATTTGGTCATTTCCATAGCAGGAACAGTAGCATTTCCTCTAGCCATGGAGAAGTAGGTGTCAAACCCAATCTCTCCACCATTCCAGCTATATCTAGGAGGAACAGCCCCGAGCATTGCAGTGGTATCAAGGACCTGGTCATAGTAGGAAAAGGTGTTGCTTGGGATGTACTTAATCCCGGCATCAGCCATCTGTTTCCAGATGGATAATCTCAGATCCTTGGCAACCTTCTGTAGATCCTCAGCACTGCTCTTTCCATCCCAGAATGACTCCAATGCAAATTTAAGCTCTCTCTTTGGGCCCATGCGAGGATATCCAACGATGTGGGATGCCATTGTGCTGTTCTCCAGATCGATGAACGATAAAATCAGTACACAGGATGATCTTCCAATATAAATCTAATCTAAATATATAGATATCACATAAGCGATGGAAGCCCCACACAATTATAATGTGAACACTTGGAAGTTACTTGCAACCAAACACATGCATACAATTTTTTCTTTTGAATGGCAACCAAAAATCACCATTTGAAAGTAGGTAGGAAGACGAGAAAGCATTGAAATTGAAACACGGAAAAAAAATTGGGTTACAAAACTAAAACCAAATGCAACAGCCAAGAGTGCAAAGAAGGATCAAAATCTACAATTCAAATTCTAGACTTCATCACAGAACCATAGAATTACAAAGTACCCATGTTAGTTAAGGAAACTCCAAGCAGGATAAATCTCTCCAAAAAAAAAAGATGTAAGGAAGAAGCATAGTAGATAGAAGTAAACAAATATCCCTAGACCAAGATTGCAAGGGAAAGAATAAACATAAAAATTGAAACACTGAAGAGAGCCCACGATCTATAAAATACAGATGCAAATGAATAAGTTGAGGTAGTTAATTCAAAACGATATATACAGTTGACAAACAAGACAGAGGAGCGAAGGAATCCAACATTCAACAACATCAAAAGATTCATAGATGCATTTGAAGCTAAAAACATGCACGTTACAGTAATAAAAAAAAATAAGGAGACCACGAGCCTGCAACAATCGGATTGAAGAATTAAAGTTTAGATTAAAAACTTCTTCAAATACAAACGCAGTCCGGATCTAGAGGGAGATCAAGATAAACTAAATCACAAAAACTAGATCTCAAACTCTATCAAGACAAATAGCAAAAAAAACTGTGTTAAGCGACGCCACAGTTGCAAATGCCAACTAAAAAACGTCAGATCCGAGACTTTGGAAACCAGATCTGCATCATTTTCCCTTCTCGAGATTCAGATCCGACACTAAATCTTCTTAATACATAACATAACCAGAAAATTCTCCAAGTTCAAGTCCTCATCATACACTAATCAGTTCCAAAAATCATGTAATCTAACCCAAGTCACCATCAACTAAAAGAAACAGCGTAAGAAAACCAGAAAACAAGAACGCAGAGAGCATACGCCAAGTGTTGACTTCTACCGCTGAAACTTCACTGAATCTGATCGGAAAGCCTCAGATCGAGATCCCGACGGCCAAAAAGCAAACTAAAAAAGCGAAAAAAAAAACGCGATCTAGAGTTACCGCGAAACCCAGAGCTCAAGCGCACAATCGCAGTACACAACGACGCGGACGGCCACAAAAGGAACCAAAACTCGCCTCCTACGCGGAAAAACGAAAAGGATAAAAACGAGATCCACTCTTTCTCCACTACTATGAAGAAAACCAAAACAAAGAGCAGCAGTAAATCCTAGACCTACAGATCCTGGATCCGAAAAAAGAGAGGAGACTGCGACCGAGCAAATCAGTAGAAGGAGGGAGAGATGCAGAGAGCGAGCGAGGGAGCTTACCTCGAACGTGTGGCCTCCGATATCTTAATGAGGTATGGAGAGAGAGCGAGAGCGAGAGCGAGAATGAGCCGAGAGGCACGGGAGTGGGAGGAGGAAGGGTGGAGTATTTATAGAGCGGGCGATCCTGATTTTGAGACGCCCGGAGAGGAAGAAGGGGGACCTTTGATTTTTTTTTTTTTCCATTTCTCCTTTTCTTTCTTAAAAATTTTCTTTTATGTGTTCTGGGCAAAGCTGGTGACTTTCCCTTGCATGTAAAGATCAAGCCTGTATTCATGCGAAAAATGAACGAGATTGAGGCTAGGTCTGGTAAACTAGCTAAACGAGCCGAGCTTCAAAGTTTCCAGGCTTCACTCATTCTTCTCGCTCATAATGAGCTTGAGTTATATGAGCCAAGCTTATTTATATAGAAAAAAACACATTGCTTTAGAGTTGAAAGAATTAAAATTAGAAAAAAAATACATGTAAGATATATATAAAATATATCTAAATTATCTTTTTTAATATCCAACAAGCTTATATGATTCGAACTGAGCCCATAGGAATGGCAGCGAGCCCGAAAAAATGGGGCAGCCTCATTCCGTTTGGATCGGGGATGGAGGACATGAAACGGGGATGGAGGTTAAAATCAAAACCTGTGCGAGGATGGAGTTACCCTTTCTCTCGCCCCGCCCCGTTCTATCCCATAGTTAGTAAAATAACTAAAATACCTTTAAGGATGATAGTGGATTGAAAAGAAACGCCCCCACCCCAGTCTCATCCCATTTGAACTTGGGATGAAGGACAAGAAACGGGAATGAAGACGGAGATGGAGGTTAAAATCAAAACCCGTGCAGGGATAAAGGAGGGGATGGAGGGCAGAATTTTGAGCCGAAGCGGAAGATGGAGACCTTGTCCCCCACCTCCGCCCCGGTCCACTGTCATCCTACGAGCTGAGTACCTATTAATCATAATTACTTTGCCAAGCCTATTTTACGAGTTCGAAGCAGTGTTGTGAGAGGCGTACGCCTCAGTACCTGAAGCGTACGCTTCAGAGGCGAAGCGCACGCTGAAGGTACTGAGGCGTTGCAGTGATGCGCCTAAGGTAAATATTGAAATCAGGTACTTTGTAAAAAATAAACATATATTAAAAATATTGAAATCAGGTAAGCGTACGCTTCAATATTTTATCGGCCCATACCCTACGAGGAAAAAAAAACGAAGAAGTGTAAAAAATAAACATATATTAAAAATATTGAAATCATCTCATGTTGTGAGAGGCGTATGCCTCAGTACCTGAGGTGTACGCCTCAGAGGCAAAGCGCAGGCTCAACGCCTCGCTTCGCCTCATCGCATTTAACAACCTTGGTTAGAACAACCTCTTTACAAGCCAAACATGAGCTGAACCACTTGTTTTCAAGCATTACTTGAGAGTAAGAGATGGGACCTATGTTTGTCTCATACGAAATTCAATTCAGTTTTATATAAACTGATGTTATGAAACTAGGAAATGGGATCTTCACGGAAAGTGAAAGGGTCTCATAAATTTAAGAAAATTGTGTTTCTCGAAAAAAAACCTAGAGAATTATTGGCGTGTTTATAATTTTAATAAAGAAAAAATATACAGAAATTTAAAGGTTCTAATTAGGGGTGACAATGGGTCAGGTTAATTTGACCCATAACCAACCCGTACTGAACCCTATAGGATCAGGGTTTGGCGATAAAAGAGAAGGTTTGAATACAATCTGGGTTGGATTCAAAGGGTCCAAATAATATATGGAACCAAGTATGGTTTGTGAAATTTCATACTATACCCGAGCTCGACCCAAGTTGGCAAAATTTCGATGTAAAAATGATAAAAAAAAAAACATTATTTTAGCCGGTTTTTATGTACCTAGGAATTAGGGATGTAAACAGCTCATACCCAGATCAGACGTGGCATATTAGACCAATCGGATGTTGGCTGAATCCCATACCAGATCTCTTTGTTTTTTTTAGGTATAAACAGATTTAAATATTCATTAAATTCAAATATTTGTGGGATTCAGTAGCAAAAAATCAAAATCATAACCACATCAAATTATAATTGGATATGGTTTTGGTCTGCCAAATGCAATTAAATTCGGCCTGATTTTCATAAAATCCGATTCATTGACATTACTAAATAGAGTAACACCTTGGACATGCCATTTAGGTTGTTTTTCCTGTTTGTTGGTAATCAATCATCCTATAAAGAATATAGATCTGGACTCAAAGTGGAGATATCCTTTGTCGCCAGGTCTGGGTTTGGATAAGGTATGACCAGTTCCCGATCCGTTTTTGCCCTGTTAACTAGGACAGCCACCTCACTCACTTGCAAGCTCATTAGTGTTAAAACCCAACGGCCGCACATCCAATAATATCAAATTTGGTTTGAATCGGCTTGAATTGACCGATTCAGATCCAATTCGGTTCTTCATTGATTCAAAAGAGGCTGATTCACCTGTCATTTCAATTAAATTTTTTAAATATTTTTATTATTTTTAAAGAGTTAACACTTTTTAAAAATATTTATTTTAATATTTTTTATTGTTTATGTCACTTGTTGGTAAAAAGTTGTCGATTCACAAACGATTCAATTGGATTTGATTCTTAGGGTTTTTAAGAAACCTATCCACCTAGTGAATCTATTTTAACAACATTGAGTGCACCTATGAGTTTCGAACTCGTGATGTTCCTTAAGACTTGGTGACCTTATCACATCACCCTTACCAAATGAGTGGACCCTGGTGGGGCCCTACTGCTGTGGATTGCCATTTAGGGCTTGATGGTGATATTCTAGTTGTTGTCGCCTTATTACTACCGTTGTTTTCTCAATGAAAAAAAAAATGCAGAATAGAGAAGGATAGGTAGGTAGCCCCAACTCCCAAGTGGGGTTGGCATAGTAGGATAGGGAGTTGCTGCTAGACAGGCAGTAAACCAATGCAGCATAGGCTCCGGAGCAAGAGTCCTAGCCTCGAAGTTTTGCGCTGCCTAAACAATGACTGTAGGTATGGCAGGCTGAGCTAGCGCAATCAGGTCTTGGGTCTGGATGCAGTTTATTCGGAAATGCAGCATAGGCCCCGGGGCAGGAGTCCTAGCCTCGAAGTTTTGGGCTGCCTAAACAATGACTGTAGGTATGGCAGGCTGAGCTAGCGCAATCAGGTCTTGGATCTGGATGCAGTTTATTCGGAAATGCAGCATAGGCCCCGCGGCAGGAGTCCTAGCCTCGAAGTTTTGTGCTGCCTAAACAACGACTGTAGTATGGCAGGCTGAGCTAGCGCGATCAGGTTCTTCGTTCTGGATGCAGTTTATTCAGAAATGCAGCATAGGCCCCGGGGCAGGAGACCTAGCCTCGAAGTTTTGCTCTGCCTAAACAACAACTGTAGTGTGGCAGGCTGAGCTAGCGCGATCAGGTCTTGGTTCTGGATGCAGTTTATTAGGATTATAAATCCCAAAAAGAAAGAAGGGGTAAGTAAAGGGAGATGATAACATGCAAAGACAGTTGGTGGGAATGGTGGCCCCCCTGTTTTTATTTCCTGTGCACATTTAGATTGTGTTAGGTCAATAGTTAATTATTAGGATGTAAACTTAATTAAGTCCCTTCTTAATTGAAGAGGCATCTTATGTCAGTTGTCACCAATAAACTAATAAGGCCATCAACTGAAACCCGAATTCCAAGGTATGGGCCTAAAAAAATATCGACCCGAACCCAAATCTAATAATATGCAGGTTGGGTTTGGGTTACAATTTTTATCAAACATTCTAACCGGACTTTGCGTGACCAAATTATTTCATTTATTTTTTAGTGAATTAAGCTCATTAAATTATATGGATCCACCTTTAAGATTTTATTTTCTTGACCTGATAAAATCTGAACCCAAATCCAAATTCGCCAACTAATGATTTGAGCAAGTTTGGATGAACCTTCATGTACTGTTTTTTTTTTCCATAAAAGATGGAGAAATTACTCCCAGAGTAAGAGACCTTGCCCCGCTGGACTATGCCTGTCATACCTACAAGTAGGGATGGCAGTGGGGCCGGGCGGGGGACAAGGTCTCCACCCCTGCCCCTCCTCAAGATTAGAACCTCCATCCCCGGCGTGGATGGATTTTAACCTCCACCCCCACCTTCATCCCCGTTCCATGTCCTCCATCCCCGGTTCAAATGGGGATGAGGCAGGGCGGGGATGAGGCGGGGAAAAGTGGCAGGGACGGGGTGGGGCCGGGATGAGGCAGGGATGGGGCGGTGAAAAGGCCATGTCCATCCCCAAACGGGGATGGATTTTAACCTTTGTCCCCGCCTCCATCCTCCTTTCATACCCTTCATCCCCGGTCCAAACAGGGCGAGGCGGGGCCCCGCTTTCCCCCGGTCCACTGCCATCCCTACCTACAAGCGCTTCTCTGGTGGCGTAAAACTATGGTGCACCACAGATTCAAATTCGAATATGAATCTGAAATGCAAACTGTAGATCTGTATTTGAGTCCTGATGTGAAACACATTTGGGTGGAATCCAAATCTGAAAAATTTGTGATAAAAATTATTAAAAAATTGTGAAAAATGCAATAAAGATCAGATTTTGGTCTAACCTAAAATACTCATGAGTTTGATCAATATCTAAAAAATAATTTGATTAAACAAATCTAATCTGATCTAAATGCACATCTAGATCTTACTATAATGATCCAAATTGCGAAATTGCATGTTGCATTGAATCGGATATCCAAAATCCATTTACAACTCTAAGCAGTCACACAAGAGGTGCTTTGATGAAGAAAACAGATTGTGAACTCACATGCAAGGCCATGTACCACAAGTCCAGATCGGGTGCAATCACATGGCACAACTATTTGTGCATTAAGCACCTGATCACCCTCCATCAGGCCTTGGGCCCCACAACTGACTGACCTGTTCCCAAGATGGGGGCGATCAAGTGCTTAGTGTACAAATATTTGTGCCATCGTATTGCACCTGATCTTTTTTTTCACATGTACCACAGCCGGGTCGCCTTCCCGTGTGCCCAAGCTGGGTGGCTGTGAAGGTGTTGAGTTGAAGACCCCGGATCAAAACTCACCGGCGCATGTGTGTTCATATCTTTTAGAGGTGGGCCACGTAAGGCAGGGTGGTCGTTGGCTCCATCCGGGGTTTTTCCTGAAGTGAGCGAGGGTTCCTTGTCATAAAAAAAAAGACATTTAAGGCCATGTTTGGGTTTGGGCATCCTGAAAATTGCGAACAAAGTTCACGATTCTTGTTCTTGAACTTGGAGCGTTATGCTCTAGAGTACTCCTATTAGGAACTTAAGGAATTCCTGGATTTCATGAACTTTGGCACGTTTTACTGATGTCATTAACCATTTTTTTGGTTACCTTAAGGCATCTTGTACGGATGAAAGGCTCAAATAGAAAAAAAAAATCAATTCATAAAATTCCAAATCCAGTTTGAATACACATTGTAAAAGGTCTTTAGAGGCCGTCGTGAATGCCACTAAAGGCCTTTTTGCACGCATTCCTTGTTAGACTAAAAGGGAGTTTGGAGTCTATACCCTGCTCTTTAATCTTATTTTAAAGTCTATATTTGAAAGTAATCTATTGGATTTGGATAGGAAAGACACCCGAATCTGATCCATTTGCAGACATACTCCGAATCTTTCTTTTTTTTTTCGGTCTTTCGTTAAGTAGCTTTGTTTTTTATGCCCCACATTAGACAATTCCTCTGCCAAAAGATGAAATTGTTGTTTTTTCATCCCTTGCAAAGGCCAAGTTAAATTGCCTTGAAACTGACAACTATGTATGTTATTATTTCCTTCATTTTTTTCAACTTACTTACATCCCGTTATTACATGCATTATTGCTCGGGTCGGGTTTGGGTCAACCGAAACATTATTCAGGTTGGCACTTTCCATGCCCATACTCGGGAATTTGGATACCGGATACAAACTGAACCTGTTGACAGCCCTAACTTTACTTATTTGTTTGGTACACACTGTTTAATTATCTATCATAAGAAATTAATACCAGTAAACATTAATTATATGTTTGGTGCACACTATTTAATTATCTATCATAACAAATTAATACCAGCTGCACACTATTTAATTATCTAACATAAGAAATTAATACCAGTAACACTTAAAGAAATGCCTTAATCCAATAATTTCTTGGCTTCTTTCAATTAAGGAGCAATTATGTTTTTGTGAAAGGCAATTGAGGAGTCATGAGGTCATAACAACGGATTGGAGGAGTAAAAGAATTAGATATGGCATCGATCATAGTTGGCCTGAATCCAGATCCGAATTTTAAGTATCTGGATCCAAATCTGATTTGGTCCCCTGAGCTATATATATATATATATATATATATATATATATATATATATATATATATATATATATATATATATAGCCAGATCTGGTTTTCTTTGGAAATACCGGAGCTAGCAAAAAAATGCTCAAAGCACATGTTTCACATGTAAAAAAAACACGAACAGATCAGATTGATCCATATCCAAACACAGATCTAGATCTGAAAGAAAATGCTGAATTGGACCCCGTATAGATATGAAAAAACACATCCAAATTCGTTTTTAATGCACATATGGCTTCTATTTTGAAATATGCATGTGAAAACACTGTCTATTACGGAGGTCAACATGATTCATTTGCACATGATGCAAGTCAAAACATTCATCTTCGCACTTATGTCACAAAGACACGGATATGACACGAGACACGAGTTCAAAAAATATTTTTTGAGAAGCAGGATACGAGGACATGGATTTTTTAAGCCTTTTTAATCAATACGTTTTTTGATATTTTAATTTTTAATTTCCATTGAAATATTATTAACAATTAAAATTGTTAGAAATAATGTCTGTGACACAGACTCTAAACGGCGTGTCCCAATAACATAACTTTAGGCTGGTGGTATGAAAATTGTCATAAAAAAAGACGAAAGGAGAGTGAACGATTCTCGCAAGGGCCATTTTCTCAGGATTGTTCAAGCATGAGAGAATTGTGCTTCGAGAAAGTAGAGACTCATATCCCTGAGAAAGGGAATCACAAGTCTAATATTGTGATTCCTTTTTCCAAGGAAAATGATTCTCCAATTTGCAAACGTCTGATCTGGAATTTAGGTATTCAAACCCCATCCCAGTCTTTTTGTAAATATCTATATGGAATTTCTATTGGTACTATCTCTAGCTATTTACTTCACATTAGGTATGAAAGATATGAGTTTAGTGGTCGAATTTTTAGTGTCTTTTTTAAGGCAAGCTCGAGTTAGGCATTGATCGATTTTTAAGTCTAATGCTGTTGTATCAATGAAAAAAGGAGCAGCTAGTGCACGTCACCTTGTGTTGGGACGGTGCAGGTTCAAAACCCAATGGTATAGTTGTATGAGATAGGTAGGGGTATGCCTAACCCCAGCTTGCCTTTAAAAAAAAAGAGAAAATTCTTGGGTCACACTTTTTGTCCAATCTTTCACCAGCACTAATGACGTGCATGGTTTTTTGTTTTTTGTTTTTTCGCTAGGTGGCATAAAGAGGTTGGTGCATGGCCACAAGCACTTTGAACACCTGGCTAAGTAGGCCGGTTTGAGGCTTTCAAGTTGAAGGAGGTCAAAAATTCGATATTGGGTGTGTGTCCTTTACCTTCTAAACTTAAGCCAAATGAAAAACTATTTTTTTTTTTGACAGAGAAAACTGGGGTTAAGCAGACCCCTACAAGTTATACAACCATTGGGATTCAAACTTGCAGTGTCCCAATACAAGGTGACTAGGAGAGCCCCTGTTAAGCAGGGGAGGAGTTATCATGGAGTTTTATACTGGGATTCGAACTGCAACGTCCCAACTAGGGGTGGCAATCTGGTCGGCTTGGCGGGTTGGCGGGTCAGCATATCTCACCCCGAACTCGACCAGTTTATTAAACGGGTCGGCTGTGGCAAACACTAACCCGACCCATTTAATAAACGCGTAACCCGACATGACCTGCCAACCCGTTTAATAAATGGGTTGGGTCGGGAAAATGGGTTGGCGGGTAGCGGGCGGGTTGGGTTGGTGGGTGGGTTGGCGGGTTGGGTTGGCGATCGGGTTAGCGGGTCATGTCAGGTTTTGCCACCCCTAGTCCCAACACAAGGTGAAGGTGACGGGAATTTAACTGCTCCTACCGGACAAGCCGAGCCCTTATTAGGCAGGAGAGGAGTGCTAATGGAGTTTTATGCTGCAGACGCCGGCTCAGGTGCACAATCAATGGGACACCTCTCAGCCCATAACGAAACATCCAAACATATATAGTGGTATTTTTTTCATGTAAATCAGAAAATGAGTGAAGGGCATGTGGTTGGTGCACAAATTGGACAATCAACTAAAGGATAGACAAGAAAGCAACTTGAACTAGGGTTTATTGGAAGCAACCAAGTAGTCATTTTCAGTCCACTCACAAGTAGGCAAGTCAATGAAGTTAGAGGAAGTGGTTAAGTAGCAACCAAACACCAACTTGGCACCAGTTCAAATTGACCCATACCCAAAGTCCTTGGATGAAGGAATCCCTAAATTGATGTGGATAGCTTTTCCTTCTTGATTGTAGCTTCCCAATATGAAGGTCACATCCCAAGGTTTGGTGTCTAGATCAATTTCATTCTTTCTCAAGTAGAGACTTAGTACTTTTTGTCTTTTGGCTTAACTACCAATTGTAAGGAGTAGGTGAGGTATGGTTTAGATTTTGGGCCTTGGAGTCCAGACATCACCATAAAGGGTGACAAAATTTGACAACTTTTAGACTAAAGCAAAGATCTTTGTTAACTTATTGGTGTTTGATCCAATAGTACTATACAACAACAACAGCCTTCATCCCAAAACAATTGGGGTCAGCGATACGAACCAAAAAAGAAATTCATTTTGGGTCTTCCACATGAATCCTTTTCCTCTAATCATTTCTATCCAATGCCATGTCCTTGGTGAGGTTCAAAGCATTCATATAATTTCCTATCATCTTCATCCAAGTCTTCCTAGGCCTACCCCGACCTCTTTTAACTAATATATTTTCCCATTTCTCCAACCTTCTAACTGGAGCATCATTAGGCCTTCGCCGAATATGTCCAAACCACCGTAAACGATTCTCTCGCATCTTATTTTCAATGGGTGCAACACCTACCTTCTTACGTATCTCCTCGTTCCGAATCTGATCCAATAGTACTATATATGAATATATTCAGAACCCCATATCCAACCAATTGTTGTGAGTTGGATCCGGTAAACGCGTAGTTGGATCTCTCTAGATCCATAGCCAGTTTTCTATGAGGCCATGTTCGACCTATGCGTGCATATGTTGCTTGTTTTGTTCAAGTGACCTACAGGATTTGTTCAAAAGAATTATTTCATGATATAGCCTAGAACAGTCTCAATGTGCTCTCCACTTGGATCTAGCATGGATTGGTTTTAGTAGGAACCAGAGTGTTTAAGAGTTTAAAAAGGTGGGGATCAAATGCCATGGCTGGATGGTTAGGCTACTATCACAACCAAGGTATCTCGACTTCGAATCCCTAAGGGGTTATCCCTCTGCTTCCCTGTAAAACACAAGTTTAAGAAGATTTTTCCATCAAGTTCTTGGACATTTTCAAATTCCGCATTTCACAATTCTTTTGGAAAAACTAGGCAAAAATAAATAAATAAAAAAAATTGAAAAATACATAAACAATCAAATAAAAGCCTCTCCCCAAGTTTTGCCAAAAAAAGAAAAATATATGCTACTGTCTACAGTATGAACAATCTAATTAGAAAATCAAAATCATAGATTCGAGTTGTATCCACTCAATCTGACATCATAGTTGTTGTTTGACATGTTTCTTTTGCTAGAAAACACACCTTGGATCATATTTTTTTGATATAAAAACATAATTTTTTTATTCTCGAATATTTGGCACTTTGTGGTCCATCGATTTTTGAAGCCTTTGAGAAATCTGCTTATATGTTGCAAATAAAGGATCCGAGACCCTTCTACTAAACAACCATGTAGATCATGTTTATAAAGTTAGATCCAAAAGGAAATTGCAAAAAAAAAAAAATTGGAAAAAATGTTGTTTTCTACCATATTAATATATGTACAAGCGACTGTAGCAAATTTTTTTCCATATAATCATGACATCATTTAAACTATAAGATCATGATATATTGAAAATTGTGATTTTACCGAATTTTTTAGCATTTACCAAAATATAGTATTCTTGCAATATTGCAACCTATAGAACAATTATCATCGACATCTCAAAAAAATTGCTATTTTATCCCAATATTTAAAAGTTAATATAATCTTGAAAAGATCACGATGTTTGCCAATATTTTAAAAAATATCACAATTTTATCATTATATTAAAATGATAAAGCACTTTATATTTTTTTCTTTCTAAAAACGCTAAATCACTTTATATTTTATATTTTTATAGTTTATATCCTTATAAACTTTTTAAACGAACAAATATTTTTATTTATAAGAGATTTTGTTTCGATAAGCATTTTTATAAGAGACTTTTCTTATACCGGTTAACATTGGTAGGAGCCGCCGACTGCTTGAGCTGGACCTCAGCGCACGATGGGAGATGTTGCAACAGGATTGAAGATGTTATGTGTGCCAAATAGGGGTGTCAATGGGTCTGGTTTGACCCGAACCTGACCTGTACCAAACCATATAAGGTCATGGTGATAAATAAGAATGCCCGATTAGAATCCGGGTCCGACCTGAAGGCTCTATGGAGACGGGTATGGTTTGTGAAATTTCATATCAGGCTCGGGCCTGACCTAGTTTCAATCAAGATCCATGAATTTTCAATGTAAAAATTGATAAAAAAAATATTACTTTACCGTCGTCGATCGTTGTTGAACCCTCTCTCTTCTTTTTCTTCTCTCCCTCTCATTGCAGCATCAGACCATCGCCAAAAGCACCTGATCGCCCTATCGTCGAAAGCCCCTGCACGCCGGAATCACAGTCTGAGGTTGCAGCAAGAGAGAGAAGAGAAAAAGGTTGCAGTTGGAGGTCGCTCTCCAAAAAATGTGATTCTCTCTTCTCAATCATCACTCTCATTCCTCTCTGCAGACGCTATGCCTTCTCTGTCGCCAGAGGCCACCTTACTCACCAGAGGTCCCTCTACGCACAGAGCGTCACCTTGCTATCTACCTCTTCCTGTTCTCTACTTGTCGTTAGCTACCTTGGTCGATGGATGGCACTCTTATTTTTTATAATTTTTTTTTTTATTTTCATTGATAAATTTGGATTGTTTATTCATTTGCATTTCTTGTTTATCTGGCTATTGAAGCAATTTCTCAGCCACTTTTGTTAAGTGTTTCTATATGCAAGGGTGATCGTGCATACTGCACTCTCTAATTTAGGTGGTCCATACAACCTGTTCGCTAAAATGTCTTAAAGAGGCTCACTAACAAGTCTACAACTAACCTATTTGTTAAAATATCACTATTCTTCACATTTGATTTAGGTTCAACTTTGAGGGTTTGATAGTTATTATAATTTTATGAAATTGTCATTTAGCTTCTCATGTTGTTCGTGCCTTTAAATTCTCTTATTCTCCCTTTTCTCTTTGATTTTGTTTGTTGATAATTGATTTTGGGTATGTAAGAAAAAAAAAACTGATTTTGGGTAAAGTCTTAGCCATAAAAGTGGGTCACGGATAAGGACAAAGTCTTAGCCATTTTGGGTAAAGTCTTCGCATAGAATTGATTGATTAATGGGTTTTGATCCGGTGAAGGTTTTTATTTTTTGGTTTTCTTTCCAAAAAGGGATGGGTTGTCAGTGGTGATCGATATGTGGGTACTCTGTTTTTTGATTTCTATATTGAAAGAAAGCGTTTGAGTTAAAAGGCCTGTGTTTTGTTGAGTTCTTTTTTGCTTGTTCGTGTTCTTCCTTTTTTTTGGTTTTGTTGCTATCACTGTAAAAGTTGTTCTGTTAAGTAGAAGATAAACCAGTTATCTAGAAAAGTTTTTATGTTGAAAGTTTTCTGCTTGTTTGTGTTCTGTTGAGTTTTTTGCTTTTTTTCGTGTGTTTAGATGCCACAGTTATCCAGGAAAGTGGTGTAAGTTGGGAAATTGCATTATGGAGTACGATGTACCCTTCTCATCTGCATTTTCTGCATGTGGCTGCAGCCTGAGCATCCCCTAAGAACTCTTCAGAACTCTTGGCTTTTGAGTTATGCAGCTTCTAGCTGATTTTTGGTTTGATGATCAAGCTATTAATGTATGGGACTTGAATGGTGAGTTCATGGGGATGAATGCCAAAATGCTCAACAAGTGACAGGAACAAATGCATGATCAACATGTGCAAAAAAAAGAAAAAAGGGTAATTAAATGAGGGCTTCCAGCATTTTTTTGGGTGTTGATCATGATATTAATGCATAGGACTTGAATGATAAGCTCATGAGGATGGATACCAAAATGTTCAAGTGAAAGAACAAATGCACGATCAACCTGTTAAAAAAGAAAAGGATAATTGAATGAGGGCTATGATTTGCCATCAATAGAAAACAGGAAGTCTGTGAAGACAATTTTGAAAAGACGTTGTCATTCACGACTGGGTCTGGATCTTGAGATCCAGACCCAATACATTTTATTTTATTTAAACACATGCTCATTAATGGCATGTTGTAATTTTAATATTCTATGTAATGGGTATTTTCTTACCCTTATTTTTGTACATGTGTATACTTAACGAAATGCAAGAATCGCAAGCCCTATTGGGTTTTTCTTTGTAGCCATCAGATCCTCTCTCTCCTCCCTCATCGTTTTCTGACATGGTATCAGAGCAGTGATCCTCTCCAAGGTCTGCAGTTCTAAGGTATTTTTCTTACTCTTTTTTTCTTGAATCTCTAAGCCATCTAAGCCAACGTATTCTGCAAAATTTCTTGTCAACTATATTCTCTTTCTTTTTCTTCTCTGTATATCTTTCCCATCTCTGAAATCTGCATCTTGGATTCTAAAATCTGCATCTACCCTTTCTTTTTTTTAAAATCTGAATCTGCATGTACCCTTTCTCTTTAAAATCTGAATCTGCGTATTCACCCTCCTCTTATTCTAATCTCATACTGTTTGACGTGATTCAATTTTCTTTTCAATCACGTCCATATCGTTTCCCGATTTCTTCAAAAAAATAAGATTAGTTTTAGATCTGAGTAAAATATTAGATTTCTTTTTCCTTTGGGTTTCCATTTCTTTTATTCCTCTTTGCATTTTTCGAAAAGAAAAACACGTTACATTGAAATAACATGTTTCTGTTTTCCTTTTCATTGACTGATCTTTATTCAGATCAGTTTGCTGCATAAACTCAGTTTCTGTCTCGGGTTGGTCTGCAAAAAAAAAAAGGGAGACAGTCGAGTTCTCTGAAACTGCGTCTTAGATCTGACTTTTATTTCTGATTTTTATTTGTTATTCTTTCAAAGTCTTGCTTTCGCCTTCAATCACCTATGGATTCTTTTCTGCTTCTCAATCTGGTCTTTCTTCCAACTTTTTTAGCCAACTTGTATCTGAAAAACTGAAAATTTCAATTTTCTCACCTGGAAAAGATAAATTATCCCATTCATAAGAAGCCAGGACCTTTCTGGACATCTAAATGGTTATGTTTCTGTTCCTCCAGAGTTCATTTCACAAGATGGCAAGACTGGAGAGGGTGACACTTCTATTACTTTTGTCAGAAATCTAGAATATATATCCTAGATGAAGCGAGATCAGGCTTTGGTTGCCTACATCACTTCCACCCTGTTAGAGGAGGTGCTTGTGGCAATCCCATATGACTGCATGGCTATGCAGTTATGGCATCGTCTTGTTCAAACATATTCTCAAGTTTCTTAGGCCAGAATTTTATTTTTAAAGAAAGAGTTTCAAATGCTGAGAAATGACTCCATGGCTGTCATGGAGTATTTAAACAAAATGAAAACTATCACAGATCAGTTGGCTATTGTGGGTTGCGCGGTTAGTAATAAAGATATGGTGCAACAAACCTTGAGCGGGCTGAGACCCGATTATCATATGATGGTTACTTCCTTGTTGTGTTTATCAGACTTACCTACTTTTGAAGATCTTCGTGTTAAGCTCTTAAAGTATGAGATGACTTTGAAAGGATTCTCTAAAGGTAATCACAATTCCATTGGAGCACACGATGTTCTTGCCACAAGAGTTAACTATGGTCGAGGACGTGACAGGTATAGATCTCGAGAAAGGGGAGGTCAAGAGAGGAATGGACAAGGAGCTCGTAGAATATTACCTACACCCAGTATGTCTCCTAATCTATAAAGGCAACGAACAGTACCCACCTGCTTTCTCTGCAATAAAAGAGTGCACATAAAGGCAAATTGCTGGTTTAACCCGCAAAATAGAGGAAAATAATTGGAGACAAGAAAGGGAACAGATACATTGAAGAATAGTAGAAAAGTCAAAGAACTGTTATTATCTGCCTTGGCTGAATTGAATATCAAACAGAATGATCAAGGCACTTGGTATGTTGATTTTGGTGCAACCACTCATGTCACTAATGATGTTGGTAAGCTTCTAAATCTTGTTCCTTATGTTGGTAGAAATAGTATAGTCACTGGAGATGAGTTTCATCACCATATTACGCACATTAGAAATTTTGTAATTCTTATGTCCAACTCTTCTTTTGCTCTTTCAAATGTCATTCATGCTCATAATATCAAGAAAAATATTGTTTCTATCTCTAAGCTTGTAGATGACATTAATGCTCTAGTTGAGTTTACTCCTTTTTTTGTTTATGTTAAGGATCTTCACACGAGGAAAACATTCGCTGAAGGAAAATATCAAGAAAATATGTATGTGTTCCAAGAGAATCCTTCCTCTCATGTTCAGCCTGTTGACTCCATCTTGAAGCTAACATCATCATCTTCAGTTCCTTCTGATAGTGTTTTTAATTTTTCTGGATGTATCGAGCCAAATCTTTGGCATGGTTGTCTGGGTCATTGTAGTAGTCGCTTTATTGATAAGCTTGTTTCAAGTAGTCTTATTCCCAAGTCAAGTCTAAGTTTAAGCGTCGATAATAGAAAATATTCTAGTTGTCTTCAGTGTAAGAGTCATGTTCTTCCATTTCACTCCATTAATAAAAGAGCTTCAAGACCTTTTGAAATTATATGTTCTGATGTTTAGGGTCTGGCTCCAGTTCCTTCAATGGCTGGCGCTAGATATTATCTCATTTTTGTTGACAATTATTCTCGATATACATGGATCTTCTTTATAAAAAGTAAATCTGAAACCTTCAAGTTATTTCAAAATTTTCATTCCTTTGTTCAAAATCAATTCTCTAAGAATATCATTTGTTTCCAATATGATGGGGGGGTGGGGTGAATTCTCTTCAAATGACTTTATTAGTTTCCTCCAGACAAATGGAATAAGTAGGCAGGTGTCTTGCCCACATACACCTCAACAGAATGGGATTGCTAAATGGAAGCATCACCATATTGTCGAGAGTGCAATGAGCATGATGCATGTTAGTAATATTCCAGTTACCTTCTGGATAGAGGCTTTTCATACAACAGTTTATGTCATAAATCGATTGCCCATGAACATCTTGAAAAATAAATCACCCTATTTCTCTTTGCATGGTGTGCATTCAAACTATCAAGATTTGCATGTTTTCGGGTGTGTATATTATGTTCATATTGACAGTTCCATGCGGCACAAGTTTCAGGATAATGCCTTAAAGTGCATATTTTTTGGGTACGTTAATAATTATAAAGGCTACAGATGCTATGATCTTGTAAGCAAGCACATCAAAATATCCAGAAATGTTATGTTTGATGAATCAAATTTTGGCCATAGTGCTAACACTCCTCCAGAAATTGAAGTCTATCATCCTTGGTTGAACGCAGATCTCTTTTCTAGTATTGATGATGTTTGTTCTTCTGAATGTAATCAAAGAGATGAGGAAAACGTACTTACTGCTGCGCAAAGAACTCAAGAAAATGTGATTTCTGAACCATTGTTGGCTCCCAAAAGGTATAAAGGCATTGTTTACTCTAGACGTGAGAAGGAGATACCTCTCAGCTCTAATCAGGAGTAGAATTCTCCTTCTTTTTCCATTCAATCACATGTTCACAGAAGGTCTACTCGATCTCGACATCCTATTGATAGGTGGGTTAGTTATGAGAACTTCACGATGGATTTTCAACTCTTCTTAGCCTCTTTGGGCAAGGAAGATCAACCCACAACATTTTATCAAGCAATAAATTCTAAGCGATGAATTGAAGCCATGAAAGAAGAAATGGAAGCTCTTCATGAATGTGGCACTTGGGATATTGTTCTCAGACCAAACAATCGAAATGTGGTTGAGTCAAAGTGGGTGTATAAGATAAAGTATAAGCCAGATGGCACTATCGAGCGATACAAAGCTAGGCTGGTTGCCAAAGGCTTCACATAGGAGCAAGGAAAAAATCATGACGAGACCTTCAGTCCAGTCATAAAAATAAACACTATCCGCATCATACTATCATTAGTTGTTAAGCATCAGTAGACTCTCAGCCAACTGGATGTGAAAAATGTGTTTCTACATAGAACTCTGAAGGAAGAAGTATACATGGAGCAACCCACTGGGTATGCAGAAGGGAGCTCTAAAGAATATGTGTGCAGGTTAAAGAGAGCTATATATGGTCTGAAGCAGGCATCTCGATCTTGGTTTGACAGTTTTTCACTTGAAGTTAAAAAATATGTCTTTAGTTGGTCTCTTCTTGACCATTCTCTTTTCATATTCAAATGCAAAGATATAGTTACCCTGTTATTGATATATGTTGATGACATTATCATTACAGGTAATTCTAACGAACATATTGAACAGGTTAAGGAACTTCTGAACTATAGATTCAAGATGAAGGATCTTGGTAAGCTGCGATACTTTCTTGGAGTAGAAGTTGACAGGACTCCAGAAGGCATGACACTTACTCAACATAAGTATACTGTTGATGTTCTTAGCAAGGCAGGTATGACCGTTTGCAAGCCTTTAAGCACACCCAATGTACTTCATCAGAAACTCAGTTCCCAAGATGGAGATTTGTATAAAGACTCTATAGGATGTCGCAGGATAGTAGGAATGCTTCAGTATCTCACCTTCACTCGGCCTGGCATTGTCTATTCCATCAATCAGGTATCTCAGTTCATGCATGAACCACATATTGAAATTATAGAAGCTGTTAAACACATTCTTCGATATTTGAAGGGAACTATTGAAGATGGTCTTCTATACAGAAAGAGTATCCATGGCCATCACATGTATGAACTTCTTACTTACACAGATGCAGATTGGGCAGAAGATCTAGATGAACATAGGTTAGTCTCAGGATACTGTGTTTTCATTGGCTTAAATCTTGTCTCCTGGAGCAGTAGGAAACAAAAGGCCATAGCCAGGTCAAGCACATAAGTTGAATATAGATCAATGGCAACTGCTACAATCGAAGTAACATGGATCAGACACCTGCTGACAGAAGTAGGAGAATCGATTTCTAAAAGCGTTCTCTTGTGTGACAATCAAAGTGCTATCAACATGTCATTCAATCCTATCTACCATAGTCGTGCTAAGCATACTGAAATGGATCAACATTTTGTAAGACAGAAGGTCGAAGAAAAGAAAATTGAACCAGAATACGTTCGAACTGCTAATCAAGTTGCTGACTTGTTTACAAAAGGACTTATTAAGGATAGATTTTGGATGTTAAAGGGCAAGTTGTTCATGGTTTAAAACCATGTACAACTTGAGGGAGGTTGAAAAGACGTCATCATTCACGATTGGGTCTGGATCCTGAGATCCAGACCCAATACATTTTATTTTATTTAAACACATGCTCATTAATGACATGTTGTAATTTTAATATTCTATATAATGGATATTTTCGTACCCTAATTTTTGTACATGTGTATACTTAATGAAATGCAAGAATCGTAGGCCCTATTGGGTTTTCCTCTGCAGCCATCAGAGCCTCTCTCTCCTCCCTCATCATTTTCTAACAAGTTTAAGAAGGAAAATGGTTTCTTGATCCCAGTCTGTGAAGACAAGTTGTTATCAATCAAATTAAATTGAGGGTTTTTCTAAAAATGATGTGGTTAATCTATCACAAGAGACCGGAAAATGAATGAACACAGTAAACCTGATGGACTGCATGACTGATTTTTCATTCCAGTCTATATAATAGCTAAATGTAAGACTCTCTGTGGGATCTTCAACTATTCCCATTAATTATGTGAATTACAAGAATGTAATGAATAAGATGATTATCAGTCCTTAACTGCACATGATAGTCTTAGCAGTGTCGTGTCCCCTCTGTAAGTCCTTTTTATCCTTTCGAACCTGCAAGAAGCATAGACAAAGTTAAGAGGGAAAATAATAGACAGGATAATAGAAGTAGATGGGAGTAGAAGAGAGTTACATTTCTTGACCCACAACTTTTCTTACCCAACTAAGAACTTAGGGTTTATGCTTCTTCTCTCAAAGTGTTATAGGTGGACTCTTTCCTTGATAAGGTGAAATCTCCCGGCATCATTCCATGAATGATGGTGTGAGAGATCCCCACACCCTTCACAAGCATGAACATGCATCTGCATGGATTTAGGCCTTTAAGAAGCACTATTAATGATGGAACCAGTAATTTACTTGTTTTATCAAGCTTAAACTATGAATTTTGAGAGTTTAAATCCAAATATCACCTTTAGGACAATTCATTACTTATGAGGCTAATTTCAATTTACTCTCATCCTCAAATTGGATAAAGGGTGTGTGCATTTCTTGCTTGACTTCTCAGTGTATTTGAAATAAGTCCTCTGTGAGCTGAGTTTGGCATGTTCTTTACAGGATACTATAATTCTTAACAAGATTGACCTAGTCTCTTAGGAGAATTTTGGAACTATGAAGTCAGATACTATTGAGGACATGGAGTAGGAAATTTATTTTATCAACTCCATTGCTCATGTGGTACAGGCAGTTCGCTGCTAAGTTGATCTGAATTATATCTTGGACTGCAAGGCTTACGATGCTATGGTTAGTCATAGTTCTTTCCTGGGATAATGTGAAAAAGTTGTACATCTATGGAAGTTTGTTTTTGAGAATACAACTGATTGCTCAAATTTTTGAAAAGCCTTGTAGATCCGTAGAACAATATGAACAACTTATGAAAATGTATCATTTATCTTGCAATGAAATCAAGTGGAAAGCAAACCAAAATGTGCATACTCACAAGAACATATCCTACAAGGGTCAATACAAATGCCAAAAGCAAGACTCCCAGCATCAAGCTGCCTCAGGTATTTCTTGTTAGTGCCAAGGACAAAAAGATTCTCAGTGAATGGTTTTCTCCGTGTGAAAAGCTTGGAGTTGCTGCAGAACACAGATACTTTCTAAGGTTACCTTTCAATATTTTCTGTCTAGTTTGTTTGTTTTTGTTTGAGGACTTTAGCTATGGTATAACACAAAGTTACCGGAAGCGCCTATGCCTTAGGTAAGCCCACTTCCCCGATACGTGCTTCAGAAGTGTGAAACGCGGTGCTTCCGAAATGTATGAGGAAGCACACATTTATACCAAGAAGCGTGTACCTCTTTAAAGGAGTACAATTTACTTGATGGACAAGTTTGCCCCTCTTTAAACTTTTTTTACCAAAAAAATTAAAAGAAAGTGTTTTTTTAATAAAGGCAAAATGGAGATTTTGAAAACTCGTGAAAAACAAAACGCAAAAGAGGGCTTTAGGGTTTCTTTTTCAAGCTCCATCCGAGTCTCCTCCTCCCTCTCTCAAGATTTGGCCACCGACCGGCGATGAGGATGTTCAGGTACATTCTCTCCTCTCTCCATCTCATGTCCATGAGATGCAGATTCATGATTTTTTCTCATGACATTGTTATGAAAACGAGCATGAAAGCTGACACCCATCAAAAGCCACCACTTCCCTTGTCTGATGCATGAATACCAACTTGTAGTTGCTTCAGTTTAGACCTTCAATGTTTTTCCATCTTCAGCATCAACCCATTTCCCACCAATGAGTCCATGAGTCTTTATGAAGCCAGAATCCTTAAGTCTAGTAACAGTAACTTGTGACTCCACGCTCATCTGAAAATGCAGTTTTTTATCACATAAGCACCTTACTCAAAACTCAAAAGCCATATGTTATCTACAAAATTAATCGATACATGCCCATGTTGGCAGGCATCAATTGCACAAACTCCAAAAATGGACGTTAGTTTCTGTACATAGCTTATAGACCTCATGATATTCATTTGTTCATTCTTTTGTCCTTTGTATACCGAGCTGCGTTATAGAAATTGGTACTATCAACGAAGATAGATTATGCATTACCTAAGCTTTATGTGAACTTATCATGGTTCTCTCTTTTAAATCTTTCTAAGCTAATCAAAAGTTTTTTCACAAAAATAAGCAGAATTATAAAGACTAAAAAACCAACAACTCGACTGTAATAAATGATTCAATTTTGGCATTTTAATCAGCACGAAAGGCCAGTTGAAGGAAAATAATGTGAAACATGGTACATGACAACTTCAAATTTTGGATATTTGTGTATATATCTATTGAATACTCCAACTAAAATCTTTGTTGATAGAGACTAAACTAAACAAAGCTCTCGGATAGTATTGGATCATGTCAGTGGTGGCATGAATTAGTGCAATCAATGACACTGTTATGCCCCAAAGCAGCCATACATTCACTAGGCAATCCCCTATCTGTATGCTTTCCACAGTTCACATGCCTATAACTGATATGAGTTTTCCATGTAAATTTTAAGAGATGACTACTAAAACGCTTCCAATGCCCCCTCATTTGCTTCTCTAATGAAGATGCACCAACACCATGATACAAAATCAGAGCAGAGCTTGAAATTGATTTACGCATGTCTTAATTCTTAGTAAATCACTTGCTTTTAGAAATTGGTTTACATGCACTTAATTCTTAACATCAAAATTGTCCACATGCAAATGGTTGAATTTATCTCATATATGCAATAATGTAAAAATATTGTTCAACTTTTCACTGATTCCTATACTTTTATGATGCAAATATAATAATAATAATAATAATAAAAGTTTTTTTATGTTAATATGTTTATCACATGACCAAGGAGGGGCTTTGCTTGTTTGGCATGAGCAGTTAGTCACCTTGTATTGGAGACATTGCAAATTTGAATCCCAATGGTATAATTGTATTATAGGTAGGGATCTAGGAAGTGGCTATGTGCCATGAATAAGTGTCATAGCCAATCAGATGAGAACATTTCATGTGGGGACCCATGCAATGCTGTCATGTGATTGGCCATGTCACTTAACCACTCATGTGATCTCAATTTGGTTTGCCTAACCCCCAACTTTCTCCATCCAAAAAATATATGTTTATCACATGGAAGATCTCATAAGGAAAATCTAAAACAAAGCATAATAAATTCAACGTGAAAAGAAGAAAAATATTTTTAATAGGAAACAAGTTTCTTCTCTTATGGTAACACAACTTCGAGTTTAATTTTTTATTTTTGGTGTTTAAGATATCTACTGATTGTTTATTTTTGGTGTTTAAGATATAGAATCATAGATATTTCACGGTTTCACCTCCTTAAATGATGTTTATTTTTTGTTTTAGTAATTGGTAAATTATGAGAGTAATGATTTGTGTTTTTCACTCTTCATCCTTTGTTGTTAATAATAGTTTTTTTAAAGTGTTTTATACTGATTCTTATACTTTTATGATGAATGTATATTTGCCTGTTCTTTGCTTCACTAATGATCATTACAAAATACGATCATGATAATTATGATGATGATGTTTTTTGCAATTTAAAGCATGAATCGTCTAGTGGTGTTGGAAATGACAATGCAAGAAAGGGAAAGGGGTCTTTTGATTGTCCATATCAATTTCAGGATAGAAAAGAAAATTGTTTTAATGAGAAAGATGAAGAAGAATATGACTTGGATGACTACTATTTTGAAGATGACCAAAATGATGAATCACCTAGCATGCATAAAACAATTGTCCTATGGCGCCATGTATTGAAACAAAAGAAGAGTGTGAAAGGAAAGCAAGGTGGAACCCATGTTTTTATGTGCAGGCACTGCAAAAACATTTATCATGGGTCATATACTCAAATTTTTGCATATCTCATGGGATCTCCAAAAGGACAAAGTGTTGGGATTGCCTTTTGTCCTGTAGTTGCAAAAAATACAAAATTTGGAAGAAAAATTAAGAGGCAAGTTCGACGAGTGGAGGTTTCATCAAGTGTATTTGAGTTGAGGAGATCAAGAATTGATAAAATGAAGAAGCCTATTAGTATGACTACATCATCTAGTGGAAGCCGAAACATAGTGATACCTTTAAAAAGGTAGAAAGAGATGATGTAGATCATAAAATTATCAGATTTTTGTGTGTAAATGGCATACCTTTCAATGTGCTTCGATCATCATATTGGGAAGAGATGATATCTGCAGTTAGTAAAGTGCCTGGATATAAACTCCCATCATATGAAAAAGGGCAAACAACGTTGCTTGACAGTGAGAAAGAGTGTTTACAAGAAGTTAAATGAATTTCGAAAAAAGTTTGAGGAGTTTGGAATTTCTATTCTCTCAGACGGTTGGACAAATATCAAGAACAAACACTTGATAAATATACTTGCATCAAACTGTTTTGGCTCGATGTTCTTATATGCAAGTGATTTTTCTAATGTGCAAGAGTCAGCTACAAACATTGTCGAGTTTTTTAAGATGGGATTTAAACTTGTGGGGCCTTCTAATGTAGTGCAAGTGATTAAAGACAATGCAACAAATTGCAAGTTAGTAGGTGAATAATTAAAACAAACGTATAAGTATATTTTTTGGTCACCTTGTGTTGTACACACACTTAATTTAATCTTTAAGGATTTGGCACATAAGTTTCATTAGATGGAAGAAACATATTTGCAGAGTAAATAAATTGTGAAGTACATCACAAATCATTCAAAAACACTAGCAATCTTTAAAAGCAATGAAAAATTAGAGCTAATAAAGATTGCAAAAACAAGGTTTGCTTCATATTACACTACTTTGAAATGCTTGCTTGATGTGAGGGAGAGCTTGAGGCTCACAGTAATTTCAGATAGATGGAGCGAGTGGAAGCAATCGATGAAACTATAAAAAAAAAGGTTGTTACAACATAAACAACTGTTCTTGATGAAAAATATTGATATTATGTATGTTTAACATTATTAATTGCAAAACCCATATATAAGATGATTAAAATAAGATTTGGATCTTAAAATAAGATTTGTGTCTGACTTTTTTTTTATCAGATATGGATCTTAAAATAAGATTTGAACTTGTAAACTGTTGGTATTTGATTTATGTGGTTGGATTCTTTTGTGATTCAGATTCAGACCCAGATCAATATTCTCTGTTGGACTACTGTTTAGCTCTGTAATAAACCCGATCGACACAGTTTTTTGTACATATAAACTGCTTGCTTCCAAATACTTTTCATTTGATCCATTATTAACATATAAAAATTGGACATTTTCTCAACCGTACTTTGTCAGATTTTGTTTCCATATGAATTTGGATTTGGACCTATTACTTAAGATCTAGTTTTTGTTCAGCCATGATTTAATCCGTTTGTTCATACTAACCTGACCTAGCCTGACTGGAAGACTGGGTCAAGTCTCAATAAGATCAGGTAGTTGAGTTTTGACCCTCGGCTAGCAAAGCTTGGGCCATCATATTTAAGATGGAAGCCTCAAAGTAGCTGCAATTAACTAATAATAAACGCAACAGAAGAACTTAATGCATGAACTCCCAAAATTTGTCACATTTCACGTCATACACAGTTTATGAATTTAAAATCACTAAAGAAAATTGTCTCCACTGAAATCTAGACCTAAGAGGTTTGTCATAGTGGGATGGAGCCTAGACTGTTAGACGGACAGTCTAGGTTCAAATCCCATGGGCACCATCCCGTGCATAAGCTGAAGTTTGGCGACTCCTTGGGGTTGAGGGGGTAAGCCTTCTGACTTTTACACCGACATGAACAAAGACCGTAGTATGGCAGGCTGAGCCAGCGCGGCTAGGTCTCTGCAACCTTTAAAAAAATAAAATAAAAATCATCAAATCTAATGTTTATACCATTGATAGAAAACATCATTAAAAATTATAAACTTGGACACCTTTGATATGATTCTTGACAAGTAAGAAAAGTCTTGTATATGACTTGTCACATTTTGGATGATTACCTACTATGTTTTCATACAACATGACAGGTTGCACATTTTTTTTATTAATAAAATTAAGTTTTTAAACATTTTTTGAGATATTAAAACAAGGTTTTTTGGGGATTATCTTAATTGAGTTCAGGTGGCATTAAGCATAAACCAGCTTTGAATAGCTGGAGGTCCTTTATTCACAAGAAAATTTATTTTTAATCAACCCTAAGATTTGTTCCTTGTAGAAGAGATAACATGGTGACAGAATGGACAGTCCAATTTGAAAAGCTAATGGCATACATATGTTGTGACAGTGATATTGGTGCCTTGACTTACTTCCCAACCATATATCCCTCCTTCCTGTGTGCTTGATCTGGCACCGTAACTGCTCATCACTTGCTTGAATTATTGGTCATCAGCAACAGTTACATCGTTGTCATTTGGTAAGGATGGCACTAATTTTTTTTTTCACAATGAGGAAAAATCACTGGTATGGTTCAGATTAGGGATGGCAGTGGGGCGGGGCGGGGGACAAGGTCTCCACCCCCGCCCCACCTCAAGATTTTATCCTCCACCCCTGCCTCCATCCCCGGCGGGGATGGATTTTATCCTCCACCCCTGCCTTCATCCCCCGTTTCATGTCCTCCATCCCTGGTTCAAACAGGGATGAGGCGCGGCGGGGCGGGGATATTGCGGGGAAAAGTGGTGGGTCGGGGTGGGGAAAAGTGCACGTCCATCCCCGCCTCCATCCTCGGACGGGGATGGATTTTAACCTTCGTCCCCGCCTCCATCCCCGTTTCATACCCTTCATCCCCGGTCCAAACGGGGCGAGGCGGGGCGGGGCCCTGCTTTCTCTCGGTCCACTGCCATCCCTAGTTCAGATGTCTCGTTAGGAGCCAAGAGGTGCTACGTTGACCATGGCTGTGTTTCAGTGTTTGCTAGGTAAAAGGTGTCAACTGGTCGGTTTTGGTTCAGACCCAGGTGAAACCCGACTTGGACCAGATTTTCGGGTATGGTATATGGTTCAGACCTGAGTCTAATCGGGTCCATTATAAGAAAAATCATACCCAGACCCAATAATAACTACTTGAACTAATCCTGGACCATACCTGGTAAAATCATATTTTTTTATTATTTTTACATTGAAAAATTGCGGGTCTTAATTGAAACTCGGGTTGGGTCTGGGTCTGGGTCTGGGTCTGGGTCTGGTAAAAAATTTCACAAATTATACTCGGTTCCATGTATTAATCAGACATTCAGTTCCTGACCCTGGTCTTAATCGGTTCTTCTTATTTATCACCACACCCAGACCCTATCGGGTTTGGTTCAGGTCGGATCCGGTTAAACCAGACCCCTAGTCAAGAATGCACCCTCTAATAAGAAATAAGAGGAGGATTTTTAACGTGGGTTCAGCAGTAATAACAAATAAGACCAGCCCAAAGGGGACTGCGGTTCGACTCAGCAAGCTTTGTAAAGGTCAGTTCACTCAAAGATACCGACTCGGACACATATCCAATTCGTCAATAGTCGGGAAAATCGGTGCTTGTACTTTTGCTGGTAGCACTGTAGCACGGAAGGATAGGTATTTTAGTAATTTGATTATAAGGGAGACAGCGTAGCCGCAGCCACGGGCAGGTAAAGAGTGTTATGAGGGAAATGGGAGGTATAAATAGCGGGGGCGAGAGGGAAGGAAGGAAGGTGGCCGGAGATCTGGGTGTTCCGGGGAGCAAAGGAGCGTCGGATCTGGGGAATCCACAGAGCGACATTCCTTCTTGGACACGCTTCCTGCTGCATGGAGGTGGTAAGCTCAAATCTCAAATCTCTCTCTCTCTCTCTTTGTGAAGAGAAAAAGGAGAAAATTTCGGATCCATGAGCTCTGTAGTACTCTTTCTCTCTCTCGTTGTATCTGTTCGTGAAGAGAAAAAGGAGATTTTAGAATCTATGAGCTCTGTAATCTTCTCCCTCTTTCTTGTGTGTGTTCGTCGCATGCGCGTCAAGGGAAAAAAGGAGAAATTTTCGAATATGTGCTCTCTCTCTCAAAAGGAAAAAGGAGATTTTCGGATATATGAGCTCTGTAATCTTCCCCCTCCTTCTTGCGTGTGTCAAGAGAAAAAGGATAAAATTTCGTCTCTCTCTCTCCTTTGTGAAGATAAAAAGAGAATTTTTCGGATCTATAAGCTCTGAAATCCTGTCTCCCCTCTCCTGCCTCTTTCGGAAGGGGGAAAAGATAGGTTTTCCGACCTATTCTTCAAATGAAAATAAAAATCTGAAAAGAAAGCTTTTTCTCGACCTATTTCAAGGGATTAGTTTAGTCTTTGTTTATGATACTCGTTTCTTACTGTTATTAGTAAGAAAATTTCAGATCTACGAGCTACTTGTGTCGTCACTTTGTGCCTTATTTTTTAACTAGTTTTCGTTGGTTATTCTGGTGGAAACTCGTTTTTTCTGGTTTATTTTACTGAGTTTTTGTTGATTTTCTGGAGATTGCAGACGAGGATGGTACGGGTGGCAAACCTTTCTGCCCTAGCGGGAGAACGAGAGGTTCACGAGTTCTTCTCATTTTCGGGAGAGATAGAACACGTCGAGCTTCATAGGTGAGTGAAAATTTCATTTTTCTTCTTCCACTAAAAAAATCCATTTTTCCATAAAATTTCTATTGCCTTATAATAAATTTTGTGTTGACTTACAATTTTCTAGTGTAATCACCTAATGATCTCGTAGCATCATTATTGTAGGCAGCTATTTTTTACTATTTAAATTATTATAATTCAATTTTTTTGGAACATTTGGGCTTTCTATGGTTGATATTATTTCTATGCTTTTATTTTCTTTAGAATTTAAAAGTCTGATGTAAAGCTTCTCCTTTTTTAAGCTTTTGGCGTTTTTGGGTCATTCGTTGATTTATAGTTGTTTTGTTGCTTTTTCCCCTTCTGAATTCTTTAACAGCTGAAATTATAGCATGTATTAGGTTCATTTCCCCTGAAAGTCTTCTAAGTTGTTTTTTCTTTTTCTTGTTTTGTTTTGTTTTTGCAGAGATGTAGGCGAAACAAAAGTTGCACTTGTTACATTTAAAGATCCAAAGGCCCTTGAGATCGCATTACAGTTATCTGTATGTGTCCTTTTTCCTTTTATTATGTTTGTTATTATAAAAAAGTAAAATATAAGATTGTGAATTATCTCGTACATTAAGAAAGAGTATTCACATTGCAATTTATTTAGTTTTCTTTTATCATTTTATCATGCATATGTTAGTTCCCTCCATTTTTTGAAAATAGGATCTCTTGGGGCTCACTCCCTTGCTTCATGTTAGAAACCGCTTCCTTGAACCTTTTGAACATTGGATATCTCATTTAGATGTCATGGTGTTACCTCAGAAGACAACAAGAGCTCAATACTGTGGTGAAATTATTATTATTTTCTTTTTAAAACTTCATTTTCAGTTCTGTAAGTCTTCATGGTGCAAACCTTATTTGCTAGCCTTTATAGGGGTAGAAAAAGGAGAGAAGTTGATGAGGAGAGAAGTAGGAAGTTGAGAAAATAAAACAATTGGAAAATTAGTCGAAAAAGGGAAAAATAAATGTGGGTATTGGAAATGTAGAGTTTAATAGAATTTTAGATGGTGAAAGAATTAAAAATAAGACAGCAACCTTTATCCATTTTTGGATGAAAGGTTGGTGTCTGCATATGAATAAGGAAACTGACTTATTATTATCAAAACATCTATTTCTATGTAAGGTTTGGTACTTTAGTATGATGAGGTATATGACTTGTTAACATTTCCAAATCATCTATTTCATAATGTGAAATTCTATGGCCTTGGGATTGCCTGTTAAATAAAATTGTGTCTTTCTCATGGTCTGCGTACTCATCTGATTTACTTTTTTTCCTCCTAAGCAAGTCACCAATATAGTAGATTTTTTTGAAAACATTGTGTTCTTGGTGTTCTTTTTTTTTTTTTTGAAAGGCAAGATGGGGTTAGGCAGACCCCTACCGGTTATACAACTATACCATTGGGTTTTGAACCTGCAACATCCCAACACAAGGTGACATGCACTAGCTGCTCTTCCTTTTTTAACACAAGGAAAACAGAAAATCTTGGAAAGTACCAGGACTATTTTGGGAAAATATTCTTCTTTTAAAAAGAATTTCAGTCTATCAATGCATTTTAATTTGACAATGCATTTCTTTATGTCTTTGACACATCTATTGTAAATAGCACACAGTTTTCCTGTTTTTCTAAAAATTTTATTTTAGAGATTTGCCTGAGATTTATAGATAAACCTATAATATCCCGTAAAATAGCCTTGTGAACAAAGGACATGTTGGTTTTGACATATTTGGAGTCTTTCATGATCATTATGACCAACACAGTAATGGAACATGCACAAATTGATGTTGGCTACTTTGGAACAAGTGACTTTTCCTTTTAACACATAAATTTGTATGTAGGGCTGCAGATTGGTCAGAATGCAACCATAAAATTAGTTTTTCAAAACGAGAATCTATAATGATGGTTCTTGTACTTAATATTGATAACTACTCATCCAAGTGTTTCATGCTAAGTCACACAGACTCGGCTAAAAGGTCGACGCACCCACGTCTCCCATACCCGACACGCATGCGGCTTCAGATACGGGGTGGACACAGTCAACTAAGTGTCAGACTCAGTCAACGCACCGGGGCTGAGTCTATTTTTGTCCATTTATGATTGTTATATATATATATATATTGTCAACTTTGACTGGTCAACTTATTGCTGTAAAATTTACAATCTTATTATTGTTATATATATATATATATATATATATATATATATATATATATATATATATATATATATAGCGGTGTCCCCGTGTCCAAATTTTTTTAAATTACTGTGCACCCGTGTCACACCCGTAACCGTACCCACACCCATGTGACATAGGTTTCATGCCAGCCATGGGTTTATGGTGACAAATTATGAAATATGTATTCCCTAAGTAGGGATAATTGATGTTACATTGGAAGCACAGTGAACTGCTAGAAAGGCAAGAAACGAACTACTGCTATTGATGCTGACATAAAACTTTTGCCAGGGATCTGGCATGTCCCCAGTTAGAGAAATGATGCTAAGTGGCTGGCTGCTCTGAAATCTGATTACTTATATCCCTGGTTCCAGATATCCTCCATTTGCATAAAACAAAAGTCTGAGAGCAGATGGGTTTTCATGTATGGTATTGTCTCTCAGTTAAAAAGCAAATAATTAATATTGTTACAGGTTGGCTCTGAGATAAAAATCAAACAATTAATGTTCTAGGTGTTATATTCTCTTGAAAGCTTTTTCAGGCAGTGGGCTGCTTTTTTAGCTCATGTACGGTACTCTTCTAATGAAAGGGTCATGTTCTTGTTTGGCCTTTACAGATGCAGTCAGTTGGTTGCAACTGGTAGACTGACTTCTATACATGTGGCCATGATGATATCATCTTATTTATGTTCTTGATGCTAAAATGAACAATTGTAAAATTACTGTTACTGTGATGCAATGATCTTCTCTTCTCCCACGTGCTGAATATGGAGATTTTCTTTCTTGCAATTTGTGGTGAGAATTGGTTGTCTATGACCAATTTCATGGTTCATTGCCAGAGTATTCGCTTCAAGGCTGGGAATTAGACATTTTATTTTATAGCTCAAGGATGTGCTGGTTCTCAGTTATGTTTCTATCAGGTTGTTTTCTGACGAAAGCTTTATCTATCGTGGCACTTGTAAATGTTTTCCTTTCACGAATGTTGTAGGGTGCAACGATAATAGATCAGATTGTGAGAATAACGCCTGTTGAGAACTATGTGCCTAATATTGAGGTAAGAGGAAATTCCAAACTTTTGCTTATATTTTTCATGTATGTCTACAAAGTTTATGCATAAAAAGTTCATCAGATGTTTGGATTCAACATTCTCATATGCTTCCCTTTCTTGCAGAATAGAAATCCTGCACCTGCTCCTGCCCCATCCCCTGCATCTCCTCCTGTCAACAATGCTCGGGTATATGTTAGCAAAGCACAAGATGTTGCGAAAACAATGTTAGCTAAAGGATCTGCTATACGGCAAGATGCTGTCAACAAGGCTAAAGCCTTCGATGAGAAACATTGTCTGACAGCCAATGCATCTGCTAAGGCCATTGAGTTTGATCGGCGGGTTGGTTTAACAGAGAAACTGAATGTTGGAATCTCAGTTGTTAATGAAAAAGTGAAGTCAGTGGATGAAAGACTGCACGTATCAGACAAGACGATGGCAGTTCTAATGGTAGCAGAAAGGAAGTTGAATGACACAGGCTCAGCTGTTAAAACTAATAGGTAATTTTTGAATATTTACATTGTTTCTGCCATTTATGATTTTGAGACAGCTCAAAATATTCTTTGTTGTCAAAATGATCTAAAGGATACATCAATTTGTCTGGCGCAGTGGTCCATAACAATACACAATCACCATTGGAACTTGGCTCAACGTCGCCAGCCTACATTGAGCTAGTCAATAGAAGATCTACTCCTAGTCACCAGTTAATGTTATCAAATCTTCTCAACCCATGCAAGCCTATTAGAGTATTCAAACTCGTGACTCTAATATGAATAACAGCGTGATGTGAATTCATGTAAACAGATAAATAGAGACATGTATTCATGCATATACAGAGTTCTAGCCATACATTCAGTGCACATTATCTACATAAATTAAGTCAATCCTAAGGAAACGTTTTTTAGGGAAAATGCTGTAATTGTCTCTTAGACATCTTAAAACTCTGGAAGCTATGTCACATGGACTCGGCAAACTGGGTGCCGCACCCGCGTCAACGCGGGTGCGTGTGGGGCACCCGGTGCGGTCAACGGGACCCTGGGTGCGTTGACCGCACCCAGGGTAATTTGTGTCTAATTTTTGGACAAAAAAATGCTCCCGAGTCTTGACTTTTCTTCTGGCGAACACATAGAGAGAGAGAGAGGGGAAGGATGTGGCAGGGGGCTGTCGGCCTTCCGGCGAATGCAGAGAGAAAGGGAGAGGGCACGACAGGGAGCCGACGACCTCCTGTCGGCCCTTCGGCAAACAGAAGAAGGAGATGAAGAAAAAAAGAAGAAGAAGAGAAGGGGAGAAGAAGGAGATGCATACCTGAGAGAGAGTCGGTGTCGTCGTCAGCGCCGGGGTTCGGTCGCACGCCGAGAGCGAGAGAGAGTGCACAATCGAGAGGGAGAGGAGGAGGAGCGCAGGGGTGAGGGCTCCCTCTTCACCCTTGCAAATCGGGAACTTTTTAACGCCCGCGCAGCCGCGGGCCTTCATCCCCCCCCCCCCTCTGCTGATAAGGGGGTTTTCCCTGGACTCGGTTCCGGTTCGGGTCCGGATCCGATTCTTTTTTTGTAAAATCGTGACCGCATCCAGGGTCATTTATGTCCAATTTTTGGACTATATATATATATATTGCTGCACCCCCACACCCAAGTTTTTTGAAAGTGTCGCACCCGCACCCATGTGACATAGTTGAGTAATGGGAAGTTGAGAAGTTAGTTTTTAGGGTGTATAGGTTTTAGTATTAGTGACACCAATTATGCATATGTGTGAGAATCTAAGTCACACGGACTCGGCTAAGGAGCTGTCGCACCCGAGTCGACACGCCCGACACGGGTGCGGATTCGGGTGCGGCTTCGGACTCGACCCGAACTCTGTCAATGCCGAGTCGGACTCGGTGAACGAGTCGAGGCCGTGTCCGTCCACATTTTGGGCTCGGTCAACTTTGACCGAGTCAAAAAATGTCCATTTCGATTTTTAAATTACGTTTTGGATTCGGGTCGGGTCGAGTTCGGACCCGACCCAGATCCAAATTTCTTTTGCAGCCGAACCCTAAAATGGGTTTATTGACAGGGGGAGGGGCTTACCCTTTCGATTTTGCCTCTCTCCCTTAGCCCCTGCAGCTTTCTTTTACACCCATGCCAGTGATCCAGACTCCGGCGACGGTACGCACAGGCAGCCACCGTCTCCCCCTCCGTCAACACTCAACAGGTATGTCGACCTTCCTGCACCCTCTGCTCGCATAAGAGGGGCTCGGCCCCTCTCTGTGCCTCCTATTCATAAAGGAGGGGCTTGGCCCCTCCTTGTTTCGTTTATGTCAGGCAGCCCCCCCCCCCCCCCTCGCACCCTCTGCTCGTAGAAGAGGATCTCGACCCCTCCCTGTGCCTCCGATTCATAGAGGAGGGGCTCAGCCCCTCCTCGTTTCCCTTTTATCGTAGGGGTAAGAATAGGAGTGGGGGAAGGAGGGGGCTCGGCTGAAAGGCCGATCCTTGCCCCGCCGAACAACAGGGGAAACGAGGAGGGGCCGACCCCCTCCTCATTTTCCTTTTGTTCGGCATGGGTAAGAAGGAGTGGGGGAAGGAGGGGGCTCGGCTGACAGGCCGAGCCTTGCCACGCCGGACAAAAGGGAAACGAGGGGCCAAGCCCCTCTTCTGCGAGCAGAGGGTGCAGGGAGGGGGTCCAAAAGATTTTGACTTGGAAGGAGAACATAATTTACATACTCTCAACATGGACTACCTCGATCTTGTTCTTTCCTCTAATTCAGAAGATGAGGCAGATTTATGATAAGTTTTATTGTTTATCACACTCACAAGCTTCTTTATGTGTTATATTTTGGTAAGTTTGTGTTGTTAAGAATTGTTTTTTTATTTTATCTTTAAAATTTACAATCTTTATGTGTTAATTTATTGTTATATATATATATATATATATATATATATATATATATATATATATATATATATATATATATATATATATATAGCCGAGTCCCCGTGTCCAAATTTTTTGGAATTGCGCCGCACCCGTGTCGCACCCGCACCCATGTGGCATAGGTGAGAATGCTATTAAACTGGAAGTTGAATGGAGCTTTTTCAATGCATTTTCATTTTATGTGAATCTTTGTGGGAATGAACTATTAACCGCAAATTGAATGGAGCTTTTCAATGTGTTTTCATTTGATGTTAATCTTTGTGGGTGTGAACTATTAACTGCAAATTGAATGTAGTTTTTCAATGTATACTCATTTTATGTTAATCTTTGTGGGAATGAACTATTAACTCCAAATTGAATGGAGCTTTTCAATGTGTACTCATTTTATATTAATCTTTGTGGGAGTGAACTATTAACCGCAAATTGAATGTAGTTTTTCAATGTATACTCATTTTATGTTAATCTTTGTGGGAATGAACTATTAACCAAAAATTGAATGGAGCTTTTCAATGTGTACTTATTTTATGTTAATCTTTGTGGGAATGATTTGCTACCGATTTAATGGTTTTCAGATATGTAACCGTTGGGGCATCTTGGCTTAACGGTGCCTTCAGCAAGGTTGCAAAGGCTGGCCAAGTTGCGAGTGTGAAAACAAGAGAGAAGTTTCAGCTAGCTGTTTCCAACTTAACTGCTAAGGTGCGGTCGGTACCCTTAAAATCTTTTCACTCTTCCTAGATTTTCTTTGCACGTACCAAGGAAAAAGTGGTTGGTAAAACGTACATACAAGAATTTGAGGAAAATTAGGTAAAAAATGAAGAAAAAGTTGGTGACCAATCCTGTTTTCTTCCGAGGATGTAATGTTATTTCACCATAGTAGCACTTCGTATCCATTAAAAACTCACTGTCGGTAGTTTCCAAATTGTTTAGACTCTCTCTCTCTCTCATGGATGACGGTCACCAACCACCACATCCCTTTGGTCTTTCGTATTTTTTTTTTGCATGTGTTTAGGAAAAAATAGTTACCATAAGTACATGTCATGGATGAATTTGTGGAAATTTAAAAAAAATGAAATTGAATAAAAAGTTGGTGGCTGCTATTCTTGTTTTTGCCAAGAATGCGATATTACTTCACAATTGTGGCCAATGTTGTTGAAATAGAATCAAATTGGCCTGAATCTGATTTGAATCCAATCAGTACTCCTCCAATTGATTGAAAATCGGCTTGAATAGGGGTTCTGTAATCTTTTTTAATATATTGGGCTAATTATGATATTTGTTTGCTATTATATTTTTTAGAATATTCAATGTGTCTTTTAGAATTTGATAACCTCCAAGTTATCATTTACTTCACCTCTATAATTTTCTTTTTTTAGATAAAATTTCCTGATTATTTTGTTTTTTCAGTTATTTATGATTTTTTGAATTTTTAAATGCCAAAACGATTTGATTCAGGCTGATTTTCTAAGTCGTTTTGAAACCATTTCTGGTCATTGATGGTAGCAACAAGCACCAATATGGTTTTTTTCAAATTGTTTTGAGTCTCTCTCTCTCTCTTAGCCACCAACCTTGACGAACTATTGGTTGCTGATGGGCCGCACCCAGCTACCAACCACCTGTAGAAGAGATGTTTGTGAATGGTCCCTTGGTTGCTTGTCTACAATGTTTGGTGGAACAGAGATCTCTTACAGTTGGTTTGCAGCTGCCATTCCGTTTTTAATTTATTATGGCTTTTTTTTTTTGGTTTTGAAACAGGAATCGACAATAAGTGCATGACGATGACAACCATCCAAGCTGTTGTTGGTGGGGTCCGTGCCATTTCGATCAAGGTGGTGCGAAGAGAAGTGTCGCTTGCTTTTCACATGTGATGCTCTCTGTATCCCACCAAGTGAATGCGGTGTGCCTCTCTCTCTCTCTCTCTCTGTTCTTGGGATGCTCATGTTTGGGATGAGTGTGTGCTGTATGTATTTTTTTTTTTCCGATTTTGATTTATTAATAGCGTGGTCATTTTTTTGTTTGTTTTATTGAGCTGTCATTTGCTACTTATATTTCAAGGAAGAAAGTGATTAAAGCAATACTGGACTTCAACAACAAAAATTTCTGCAGATGCCTCTCTTAAGTGTACAAAGTCATCCTTTAAGATTATGCTCGGAGTAGCATATAAATCTTGTCTTATGATCCGTGGTGATGCCTATTGGCGCGAGTGAGAAATTTCGTTTTTTCTTCTTGACATTCTTGTTTAACATTTCACAAAAAGTGAAAATATCTATAAAAGTGTGACAAATCCAATTTGCTTATTGTGAATCTGGACGTAATTTATGGCACTTTTCGGTTTTGCTTATATTATTAATCATTCCTGTTTATGATATACCCATTTTCACAACGATTTTTAGGGAAATGGACGATTCCGATTATGAACTAAATCGCCAATTTTTAACCAGAAAATGACGGTGTTACGAAAATATTAAAATCGTATTAACAATATAAAAAAATAATTTTAACCATTTTTTTTAAATATTAAAAAAATATGCCAAATCAGCTTGGATTTTTATCGATTTTTGGCCGATATGATACGACCCGATACTGACAACATTGGTTTTCACTATGTTTTTTGCCGAAGACAATTTTGGGGGTTGTTTGTGTAGGTGTGACTTAAATACTTGTGTCTTCCTGGTGAGATGACCTGACACGCTCGGACACGCTATTATTTTCTGCTTTAATATTTTTAGTCATTTTAAATAAATATTTCATTAAGTGCACTAAAATAATATGCCAAATCCTAGCCTAGTCCTGCCTCCCGGCCCAGTTAAAAAAAATAAAAATTTAAAAGCCCAATCCTAGCCTAGCCCCGATTCCATATGAAATAGATTTTTATCTATTTTTGTAGCCCAGCCCTGATTGCAGCAAATAGTTTGATTTGTTCATATGAAATAGATTTTTATTAATAATTGTCATCATTTTTTATTTTATCTCAAAAAACAATTTTTCGGAGGCACTGCCCCGGAACCCCAGACTATCACACCAAATTTTTTTTTTTGCTACACCCCTGTTTGCCCCCCCCCCCCTGAATCCTAGCTACTCCCCTGTATCTCACCTCGTTTGACCAGGAGATGGAGGACATGAAACGGTAAAACTCGTGTAAAGACGGGGTTGGGGATAGACTTACGCTTTTCCTTGCCTTGCCCTCGATCCTCGTTAGTAAAATTACTAAAATACCTTTAAGGATGGCAGTGGATAGGAGAAAAATGGGGAGCCTTGCCTCACCTCATTTGGATTGAAGATGGAGGACATGAAACAAGGATGAAAGTTAAAATCAAAACCCGTCAGAATTTTGAGACAAGGTGGGGATGGAGACCTTGTCCTCCTCCTCCACGCGGGTCCACTGCCATTCTTACCTATGATAGGAATAGCAACATCTACAATAGGCACTATTGGTAGACACGAGGAAAAATTTATTTCTTTTAACCGTAATTTCAAGAATCACCTCCCGTTTTATGAATTTTCTGATATATTCATTGGATTCTTGAAAACTGTCAAATATACACGTGGGGGTTAAAGTGCATCATATTGGAAAATGTGATTTTTTTTTTCAGTTTAAAAAAAAATCATATAGGAGCCAATCTTTTGCAATTAATTCAAAAGATGGCCTCACTTTTTAAAAATTTAAGATATTACCATATTTTTTTTTTAAAATTACCAAATAAGAACTTCAAACCAACATCTATATTCTTCTTTGGGGCAGCAGAGCAGGCATGGGTTTGACTCCATAAAGTATGCGTGTCTTTAATTGGTGAGACACATGGATACGAGGCCGCGTGATGCAGGTTGGACCCAGAAGTTTTGAAAAAGTGGACACGAGGACACCATTTTTTAATCAATACAAAACTTATTTTTGATTTTTTAATATTATACAATATATTTTTATAAAAACAATACTTAAAACATTAAAAATATTAAGATATTGTTAAAATATTGCCCATACATCATGGGACCACATGTCCGAGCTAGCGCATGGCATGTAGGAGTGTCAATGAGTCGGGTTTGACCCGGACCCAACCCGCACCAAACCCTACAAGGTCAGGGTTTGGTAATAAATAAGGACTGATTAGAATCCGGGTCGAACTCGAAAGGTTCATTTAATATATGGAGCCGGGTAGGGTTTGTGAAATTTCAAAACAGACCCAGTCTCAACCTTAGTTCTGATTAAGATCCAGAAATTTTCAATGTAAAAATGATAAAAAATATTATTTTATAGGATATGGTCTGGTTCTGGTTCATGTAATTCTTATAGGATCCGGGTATGATTTCTCTTATGGTGAGTCCCATTAGACCTGGGTCCGGATGCAATACCAACATCTCAAGTTAACTTTGGCGCTGGTTTCACATGGGTTTGAACCAAACCCGACCGGTTGTCACCCCTAATGGCGTGTCCCTGTGGCATAAACTAGAGGTTCATATCAAGAAATTCAGAAATGTGAGGCTTATATTTAAAATTAAGAATACAAAGTTTGCTCCAACTTATTGCTTATTTGCAGAGGCCATTCTTGTTTAAAAATCCTGCTTGACCCATTTATTCTTAGGCCAGAAACTCAACTAAAGATTGTTTACTCAGACAAAATAACTTTATTTTATTTTTATTTCTTTCACAAAAGCACAAAAGGTAGGCGATTTTAACAAGGAAATACAATAAATTTTCTTCTGGCTGAACGCCAGATTTTATGTTGAGCAATAAAAACTCAAATGAGTTTTATCTCATGTCTCCAAAGAGGTCGAGAGTTTGATCTGGAGGCTGCACATCTTTTGCCGCAAAGGCGTAAGACAAATGAGAAACTATGTGCAATAGCAATAAGGAGTATCTTATGTAGTTTAAAAGCGAGCCACTTTTACAGTAAGTGTGATACCTTTCAGTCCTCAGAAAATGTCTGAACCATAACAATGGTTTTTCATGTTATGTTAAGAAAAAGCAGGCAATTACGTTGATTTCCGTCATTTTTATTGGAAATATCATTACTAACTGCAAGCTAGAAAATATAACAAACATTACCAATTTATTGTTTGCAATGACACTTTTGCCTTCTGTCTCCTGAAAAATTTTGGGGCTTGATTTTTTAGACCAACTTACGGGCAGACAATAATTTAGACAAGTGATTCAACCAAGACATTTAATTTTTTAAGCAATAAATGTAATACCATGCTTTAGGGCCTCTATAGTCGAGGTTCGGTTGATATTACTTTTGAAAGAAAAAGCATACAAAGTTCACATAGAGAAAACATGATTATTTTTTTGTTGTAATAAACTTATTTTCTTTGACAAAGTTCATCATTCGTAACATATGAAAATAATAATTACATGAGTTTTCAATAACAAGAAAATAAAATTAGCAAGTACTTTGCTGCACAATCAGAGTAGCTGATCATGTTCTGCCTATGCTACTGTACCTGAAATCTTCAATTGTAATTATACAAAGAGTGAGTCTACAATCCAGTAAAAAAATATTTATAAGCAATAAATGACTTTAACTTAAACTTTAGTGGGCTCTAAGCCCCTAATCTGAGTTTAGTTTTGGACACACCACACAAAATTTGTATGTTTTAAAATTTTCTCTTAACTCTTTCAATCTAACACTCACTCACAACAAACAATAGCACTAGGTCGACTATACCGTTCATAGTCGTCTATGGGTGTAGAAACCCATGTAGAATACCCCAATTCTACATTGTTTGTCACACTATGAACCATACACTCTCAGTGATCTTCGGATCATCAAGCATTACAGTGAAACAAAAAAGGGCACCCCACCGAAAACTAGCCAAAAGGTCAGGCTAAAACTCGGCATGATTCATGCTATATCCTAACCATAATGACTTTCAACCATCCATGGTTGTTTAGAGTCCTAGATATTGTGTGAATATAAAACATTAATTCATATCTTACTTTCAAGCTCGGGTCTCACTCGTTCTCCCATGAGTGCCATCATAAAATAATCATGATGTAGTTCATTCTATGCATACCATCTTTATACTCAAGCGCCACATTTCTAAACATGCTAATATACAATAATATTCATAACATGCAACACAATATAATTTATTCACAACTAAGATTACTTATAGCATCCCTTACCTCAAATATAAATGATGTACTTTGGTTGTAATTGAATCTCAAGTGACTCTAGCAATCAAATTTGATCATCACACAAACATGTTTATATTAATACACATACCTTCTTTATATTTTGACAAAATTATTAAAATACTCCTCTCGAGTTGACTCGTCAGACCTTGATTTTTGTACCTTTGATTTGATCATAACTATAGGACAAAAAGATTATCCTTTATGATATGAGTCCAACGCACCAAACCTTACTTAATTTTGAGTTTGGAGTGCAAAGTTATGCCCATTTTACTTAATCGGATATTGGGTATACACAAGGCTAATTTGGTTATTTTAACTCTTATGATTTGACTTGACTCATACTAGGTCAAAACAAGTTTGGTCTGAGCTTAGAGTACTAGGTTTACTGAACCTACTCTCGACCCAACTGGGTTTGGATTGAAATTCAATTGAATTCTCAAAAATTTATAATCAATTATAAAGTGGATCTAGATCCAGTTTTGATCTGGATCTAAAATTGTCCGACTAGATCTAGACCCAGTTTTGATCTGGATTTAGAACTAATCCATCAACTATGGATTGGATCCAGATCCAATTATATATTGGATATAAAACTGATCCGAACAGTCTTGAATTAGATTTAGATCTAGTACTGTTCCATCTACTCCATACTAGATCTAAACCTGATTTTGTCTGGATCTAGTTCAACTTGGATTGGTCCAGACTGATTGGATCGAAGTAAACTTAGATCTGGTCTGGTCGAATTCAAACCATATCCAAACAGGAAACTGAGACCCTGTAAGACCCGACTCGGTCTGGTTCGATCAACTGAGTCGAGTTCGCCAGACTTGGTATAGACTGCCCCGCACTGAGTCGGTCTTGGTTAGACCTGACCCAGTTCGTTCTGACTGAGTGAGACCGGTTTGGTTGGCTTACCTTTTTTTTTTAACTGGGTCGCACCTAGACCAGCCCGAGACTCACCAGACATGACTCAGTCTAATTTACTAGCCAAATCGAGTCGATTTTGCCGACTCTGGTCAAGGGGGGTTAAAGCGAAAGGGGCACAACCCCTTCCCGACCTCCCACCCGTACGACTGCCAGTAACTTTTAGTTGCCACCCTCTCTCTCTCTCTCTCTCAGTGTACAGAGCCGAGACAGAGTCCATCTTGCTACCGAGAGGATGCCGACAACTCCTTTGTTGTCGACTTCCTCTTCTTCTCTTCCATTCATTGTAACGGTGCCGACATCCATGGTTGTCGACCTCTCAAGGAAAATCAAACGAAAGAAAATAAGGGAAAAGAAAAAGTGGTTACCTGCAGTGGTCGTCAACGATGCTTCGATGACTGCCTCCCTTCTTCCCGACGCTCTCGAGGTATGCTCTCTCTCTCTCACTCCTTGCAACTTTCTCTCTCTTTTTTTCAAACTCTCTCTCTCTCTCTCTCAGCTCTCACGGTGGGTGAGGATAACACTCACCCTCCACTAACTGGTCGTGGGGGGTGAGATTTATCCTCACCCCTTTCCCATGGCGAGTAAGAGAGATGGTTGAGGAACTGTCTTCCTTATTCGTCAAGAGCCTCTCTTTTTTTTTACCTTTCGCACCCGATGAATTCATCGAGTGGGTTTTACAGTAAAAAAAGTAAAATCTTCAACAAAAATATCAAGTGATGCTGTTTGACATATTTTGAGTAGTGAATTGGCCATGCTAGACATTTTCTCTAGTCTATGCCAAAGCAAGGGATGGTGTCAAAAGTGAGTATTGTCTACGTCATTGTCAGAAAAAAACCAATGAATTAGGTGACTTTTTAATATATAGTTTATTATCGAAACAACATCCAACATATATCTGCTTCTGTCATGCTTGTTCAGACGATTTTAGCTTGCACTAATGGGTTTTTTTAGAGAAAGGAAAACATTGCATTCATTAGACGTTGAACATAAACAACATATAATCAGATGGTCGAAGAGGAGTTGATCGTCAATGACAATGCCAGATGAGGATGAACTTGAAACAACCATTCAAGAGAGTGAAATTCCCAACGACGTCCAGCCATAAAAAGGACATCCAAAAGAATAACTTTGACTACAGAAGATGAGCAGAAGGTTTTATTATGAAAAGTCTTATCATTTAGCTCCTTCCATAGACACCACCACGATAAAATGATCCAACAATGTCAGATGAAATGCCACTTGCTGTTGGAGATCACACCAAGGGTGTCAAGTAGTAGATCCCACACCCAAGAATCCTCCCTCACAATCAAACCAGGCAGGGACCATTCAGAGAGAAAGATAGATTCAAAAAAGGGGCATTCCCAAAAGATGTGAAACATTCTCCTTTGCACCAAAACAAAACACACACCAGTTGGGTAGATGAAAGTTTTGCCTCTTCATGTTTGCCTCAGTCAAGTCCTTATCCAAAAAGAGAAGCCAAGCAAATACCCTAGCATGTGGTATTGGGCCAAGACCCCACAGGTTGTCCTTAGGGAGTGGAAAAACACTTAGCTCTATCAATTAGTAGCAGGTGGAGACAAAACATACACCATCTTTAGCACAGACCCAAACCCAATGACCGCTATATGGGTCAAAACTGATCATTTTCTTGAACAATTGTCAAATCTTCAACCAACCAGACCAACACGATATGCATGACCACCTACCTACATCTCAAATATGCCAAAAAAAACATATTCAATAGAGCAACCAAAAATAACGAGTGGCAAATGAGGTAAAGAGATCGACATTAAAGAACGTAACTGAACACTTAGTCTCATTGATCTTTAGGCCGGAAATGAGGGCAAAGCATTTCAAGATCAAAGGCAACATGAGCCATTTGTGAAATGAAAGCTTCCCCTAAAAGTACGAGGTCATCCACATATTGCATTAGAGACACCTGTTGGCCATGCAAAGAAATGGGGTTAGTGAAACCCCCAAAGATAGAGCGTTTAAAGAGGGCAGCAAGGCTCAACCACTAAGTTGAACAACAAAGGGGAGAGATGGTAGCCTTGTCGAAGACCTATTTTCACGAAAAAGAAGTCCCCAAGCTGGTCATCAATTTGTATTGTTGTGGAACCAGTGGACGTATGCTCCTTTGTCAATGCAATCCATCTCCTGCCAAAACCCATTTTCTTCAGGGTGTGCAGCAAATAGTCGTGGAAAAATTGACTTTGAGCATGAAAGATGGCTTTGATGTGTGAGATAAGTTGTGGACAAGTTCAATAGACAGGACCAAGCATTCCTAGATCTTCGTGCCAGGAATAAAGACTCATTGGGAGTTAGAAACTAGCCTAAGAATCACAAGGCCCCATGAGCCTCATCTGTAAGACTTTAGCTATAATTCTATGGATGGAGCCCATAAGGAAAATCTATCTAAAGTCTAAGATGTGCACATCCTTCACCTTCTTCGAGATGAGAACAAAAACAAATGTAATGAGGGTGATAGGAGTCTGCAATTGCGATAAAAGTTCTAAAATATCTATTGCAGATTGGCATAAATGACATCCTAAAATTTATAGAAAAATCATCCTGAAATTCGTCCAACCCCGGGGCCTTCCAACCCCTTTAGGAGGTGACAACCTTCTTTATCTCGGCATGGTTTAATGGGGTTTCCACCCATCCCCTGGAAATTGAAATTGTTCCTAAAATGGTTGGTAACAACAGAAACAAGCACGATCACCAATGTGTATCATGTGAAGCTTGTTAGATAGATTGCGTTCAAATGTGGACAAATGATTTTTTTGTATTGGAATTACCCCAACCCAAACGCAAAATATTGGATATATGCATCCACTTAAGCTCATCCCTGATTCTCCTTAGAAGCCTGATTAACTCAACAACCTTTGAACGAGAGGGTTCCCTCTAGCATCATTTGTGAGTGAGGCGTCAAGATGGTCTTAAGGAATCCCTCCATGTGAGATTAGAGACTAATTTTAACATCACAATTTTTGGTGCATTGTTTAATATGAGAATGAACCAAAGGTAAAATTTTAAGAGGACTTTGCACATTGGCAATTGTTAAATTTGTCATGTAAACAAGGTTTATGTTGTATATTAAGTAAAATGGTCATGTAAATCATGTAACCTTATCTTAATGAGGTTGTAATGTTGATATGACATTTGAGATTAGTTATCATTTGGATGGTAAGTTAGTTAGGATTGTATCTTTATATTGGTTTGTTTCTCTTTTAAAAGGTTAGAGTTTTCAACCTGAATGACATTTTTATCTTCTCTAAAACTGACTTCCATGCTTTTGACTATCATTCTCGTTTAACATGGTATCAAAGAAGCTATGATCCATGCGCCTACGTCGTCCACAACATAGCGTTCATTGATAGTTCTATTCTTGGTGAGTGCCCAGCTTAAAACAGTGGTGGTTGATTCTTTAGTTGGGACGTCCTCCTTGCTGCAGTGCATTTTGATCATGTCAAGTTTAGTCTTCAATCTGGTAATATCCTTGAACCAATGTCTAGCAATAACAACAATCAAGTGAGTGTGCTGCCCAACGACTCCTCCCATGAGTCAATGACAGACTCATATTATTTTCATAGTGTTTCCATTGTCTCCCAACCTCTCATAGCAGACAACTATCATATGTGGAAGTGTGTCATAAGTATGACATTGAGTGCCAAAAACAAACTTGGGTTTGTTGATGAATCCATTTTAAAATCTAATGGACCCCATCCTTGGTGGCGTCTTGAGAGAAATGCAACAACATGATCCTCTCTTGAGTACTTATACTTAACTCTTTCCATAAGGACCTCTCATTCATTGTTATATATGTTGAATCTGCATTCAAAGTTTAAAAAGAATTAAGTGATAGATTTTCTCAATCCAATGCCTCAATGATTTATCAAATTAAATATGAAATAATAAATCATAAACAATTGTAATCATCAATTGCGGCTTATTTTTTCAAACTGAAAGGTCTATGGGATGAATTATCATCATAATCTACCATCCTGTTATGCTCTTGTGAGGCAATGAAGGTGATTTAGGAGAACCAACGAGAAAGGTTAATGTAGTTCCTTTTAGGGTTGAATGATAGCTAGAGTTCCATTAAGAACCAACTCATACTTATGGATTTGATCTCGTTGGTTTTTAAAGCTTACGCTCTAGTTGTTTAAGAAGAGAGACAACGTGAAATACATATTTTACCAGCAGCTAGGACCCCCATAGCCGCAACAACCAACACTATGACTACACATAAAGATACACCTAGATTTCGCCAAGGACATACTCGACCAAAGTTTAATCACTGTGGCAAGCTCGATCATTTCAAAGCTAAGTGCTTCTACCGGCATAATTTTTTGGCATATTCAACGTATTCTTCTATAGGCTCCAACGATGTTAAAGTCAATGAGTTCATAAAAACCAAACCAAAATCCACCGCCTCCTTAACTCTCTCTAGATAAATATCAAAGGATCATGAACATTATTTATCGAGGTAACCAAAGACCTTAAGCCAATCTCGTAGGTAATATATCCAACCCCTCTACTTTTCTTTTAGTATCCCAATCATGGATCATAGACACATGAGCTACTGATCATATGACTCATTCTATTTTTTGTATGTCTGCACCCAAAAAGGCTCTATGCCATCCAATTGGCCTTCTTGATGGGACAACCAGCCATGTATCCCATGACAGAAATGTTGTTTTATCATGTCATTTTACCCTTAAAAATGTTTTATGTGTTCTCAACTTTAGATTTAATCTTATATTTGTGAGCAAAATTATTAAAGATTTAATATACCATATCATATTCAAAGATGACTCTTGTTTATTTAAGGACCCTCTCTCGATGTTGACGATTGGAGCGAGTAGGCTTTAGGATAAACTTTATTTCTTAGAGATGCTTAGTAGTGATGTTGCCTTGAGTGCTACTTTACCTTCTTTTGAACTTTGGCATAATCGCCTTGGACACTTACCTAATGATAGATTGAGAACTTTATTTAAATTAAATAGGTTTGATGATTATCATAGTATTGATCATTGTTTTATTTGTCATATTGCCAAGCAATCTCATTTCCCATTTACCACAAATTTCATATCTTCTAATGCCATATTTCAATTAATTCATATGTACACATGAGGAGGATACCAAACTTCGTCATTGTCTGGTGCTCATTAATTCTTAACCATAGTTGATGATTTTAGTAGAAGTACATGGGTTTATTAGATGCAATATAAATAAAAAACTTATAGTCTTTTTCAAAACTTTGTATCAATTGTTGGAAATCAATTCAATAGCAGAATCAAAAGCATACGTACAATCAATGGAAACAAATTCTTTTCCAATGATATGCAAGTATACGTAAAGGAAAAAAAATTGATCACCAACATAGTTGTGTCTCAACACCTCAACAAAATAAAGTTGTTGAGCGCAAACATCAGAATCTTCTCATAGTGCGAGCTCTTAGATTTCAAGCCAACTTGACTTTGAAATTTTGGGTTGAATGTATTTTGGTTGTGGCCTATTTAACCAACAGACTTCCCTCACATCTATTACTTGATAAAACTTCATATGAAATTCTTTTTAACAAAAATCCATGCTATCATCATTTGAGAGTTTTCAGTTGTTTGGGCTATGCTTACAACATAAATCATAGCTATAAATTTGATTCCTTAGCCAAAAGATGTGTGTTTATAGGATATCCTCATGGACAAGTTGGATACAAAGTTTATAATCTTGAGAGTCAAAATGTTTTCACCACTAGAGATGTAAAATTTTATGAAAATGAGTTTTCATTTCAAAACTTGATCAAGATAGACAAAAACTTTGATATGGTATTGCCATTACCTATTCTTGATGTTTGTGAATCCAACTCCCATGACAAGACTACAAACCATAATCTAGACCCAAACTCTTAGTCAAATAATGTTATCCAAAATCCAAATCCAAATCCAACCCAAACCTCAAATCCCATGCTCCATCAAACTGAATTCCAAGTCAAGAGCTTCATAAGGCATCGATCTCCACCTAGACATCTAAAAAATTATAAATCTTATACCATTGCTCATGTTCTTCAATTAGAAAATACAACCAAGATTCCTACATGTACCAAATATCATTTCTCTCAATATCTTATAAAAAAAATTCTACTTTTCACAAAACCTTCCTTGCAGCCATAACTCAAAACTCAAAACCCAGAAACTTTGCCCAAGCTTTGAACAACCAGCATTGGCAGAACACTATGGTTGTGGAAATCAAGGCACTAAAAGAAAACCACACTTGGACGTTGACCAAATTACCCCCAAGAAAACACCCTATAGACTGCAAGTGGATCTACAAAACCAAATTCCAAATCCATAGAAAGATATAAGGCCTATTTGGTAGCCAAAAGATTTACCCAACTTGAAGGAGTTGATTATCATGAAACATTTGCTCCAGTTGTTAAACTAGTTATTGTTTGTTACTTACTCACCTTTGCTGCTATTAAGAATTTGCATTTGCTTCAAATTGATGCCAATAATGCATTTTTGCATGGGGACCTGCACAGAGAAGTTTATATGAAATTGCCCACATAGTTCACTCGACAAGGGGAGAACTGTGTATGTCGATTGAATGAGTCTATCTATGAAATTAAACAATCATCACAAAATTGGTTTTACAAGTCATCTTCTACTCTAAAGGACACAAGAATGATACAATCTATGACATATTATTTATTGTTTCAAAAAATAACAAAACAAGAAAAAATGTTTGTTCTTATTTATGTAGATGACATCATCATTGTTGGGGACAATCTCTAACAAATGTAGTTATTAAAATTTCACATCAACAAGTTTTGTCTCAAAGATTTGGGACACCTAAAGTACTTTATTGGAATTGAAATTACCACATCCAAGAAAGGATTTTTTCTTTCACAGCGAAAGTATACCTTAGATATCATATAGGATATCTTGGAGTCAAATCAGCAGATTTTCTTATGGAATAAAATTTAAAACATACCAATGAAGATGGAGATAAACTTCGTGACCCTAGACAGTATCGATGCCTAATCTGAAAACTTATTTATCTTACTACTACACGACCAAATATATTTTATGTTGTGCATAGTCTGAGCCAATTTATAAGCAGACCTCATAAGCCTCATTTAACAGTGACTCTACGACTATTACGTTATCTCAAAGCCACTCCCAGACAAGGTATTTTATTATCTTCAAGATGACTTACAAATAATCAACTATTATGATTCAGATTGAGCATCTTGCCCATTGACTAGAAGATCAACTTTGGGATACTGCACAATGATAAGTCAAAGCCCCGTATCATGGAAAACTAAGAAGCAAACTACAATATTCGGGTCTTCAGTAGAAGTAGAATATCCATCTATAGTCGTAGTAAGTTGTGAACTCACATGGGTGAAGTACTTGTTGAATGATCTAGGAATACATCATCCTCAACATATGACTTTGTTATGTGACAATCAAGCGGCTCTTCACATTGCGTCAAATCCTGTTTTTCACGAACGTACAAGCACATTGAAATCAATTGTCATATTGTTCATGAGAAGATTCAAAGCTGATTGATTTAAACTAAATTTGTGGTTACTTCATTGAAATACGCAGATATTTTCACAAAGGCAATGGGACGTGAGCAATTTCTACGGTTGAAGAGCAAGTTGGGCATGATAGATATCATGCTCCAACTTGAGGGAGAGTGTTAGAATTAATCCAGTAATTCTGTCATGTAAACAAGGCATGTTGTATATTTGGTAAAATGATCATGTAAATCGTGTAGCTTATAGTTATCTCAAAAGCAGATATGGCATTTGAGATTAGTTACAATTAGATGGTAAGTTAGTTAGGATTGTATCTTTATTGGTTTGTATCTCTTTTAAAAGGTTTGAGTTTCCAATGACATTCTTATCTTCTCTAAAAGTGCCTTTCATGCTTTTGACTATCATTCTCATCTAACTACAATGATTGCACATAACTATAGGATAGGCCAGGATCTTTAAAACAAAATAGCTAATAAATGCATGTTAAAAAGTCAGATTAAGGGGTTCAACTAGGGGGTGGCAATCTTGTCGGGTTGGCGGGTCGACCCGACGGATTGGTGGGTCAGCATACCTCAACCCGAACCCGACCCGTTTAATAAACGGGTAACCCGACACAACCCGCCAACCCATTTAATAAATGGGTTGGGTCGGGTAAACGGGTTCTCAGGTTCGTGGGTCGGGTTGACGGGTTGTCGGGTCGGGTTGGCGGGTTGACGGGTCGGGTTGGCGGGTTGACCCACCCGCCTAACCCGTTTATTAAACGGGTCAGCCGGGTTGGCATACCCCCAACCCAAACCCGACCTGTTTAATAAACGGGTTACACGGGTCGATCCATTTATTAAACGGGTTGGCTTAAGCCCAACCCGAACCCGCCTAAGAGGCGGGTTGGCGGGTGGTGTCAGGTTTTGCCACCCCTAGGTTCAACGACTGAATTACATAGGTGTTCACACCAACTCGCCAAGTAAATAAAAGAAAACTGAACAAGTAGCCGGCACGGCCATGCTATATCTTTTTTTTAGTAGTAAGTGATACTTCCACGTATCATGCAGTCATTGTTATTTTTTTCATAGTTGTGGTTTTTCTTTTAATATATATATATATATATATGCTGTTTTTGTGATTCAGACCCCATAGATGTGTTCATCGTGACCAATTTAATAAAATCGATACCCACATCATGTGCTTTTAATGGAAAAAAATGATACTTAGAGCGTAAAAAAATTACAAAGATTTTGGACGTTAATGTTTAGAACATTAAAGGATCTGCTATACGGCAAGATGCTGTCAACAAGGCTAAAGCCTTCGATGAGAAACATCGTCTGACAGCCAATGCATGCAACCCTAGCCATTCACTGGACATAAACACGTTCATGACCGTTGGATTCTCCAAAACTAAACATTTGAAAAAAATAAATTAGTTATGTCTTACGTGGACAATGTTGTAGTATCAGATATGGTGGGGTCCGACCCAACCCTTGAACTCAGTCATTATGAGTTTGGATGTGCTATGTTGACATTGATGCTAAAAAGCAAAATGGACCCATAAAATGTGACTTTCATTCACTGTTTAATTAGTGCCCTCCATGTCTAAGCATAAAAGTTTGGATCCTGATGGCCCAAATTACGCATATTGGTATATACCAAATCTAGGGGTGTAAGTGGGTCTGGTAATCTTGGTTCACAGGCCTGATGTTAGTAGACACATGGTTTGGATCGCATCCAAAACTTAGACCCAGTTGGGCTATTACCTGAACCCAATTTGTATCCAAATCTCACCACTTTATGCTCGTAGCCGACACATGTTGAACCAGTCATATCCAAATGAATACAGGCCCACATCAAGATACACATATTATTAATTAATTTTGTGTAGTTAATCAATCGAAATCTAAGTATCAATACTGATACTTGATTATGTATAGGTCATAGATCAACGGTGGGAAGGAGCCCATCACATTTTCTTTTAGTTTTTTTTTATATTTACACGGAGAAACCACTTGAGATACCTAGCTGCGCTGGCTTTGTCTGTCCTACTTATGGTCGCTGTCCTGGCAGCATAAAACTCCTCAGGGGACTCCCCTTTGGTTGCTGTCAATAAAAGTAAAGTAGCTGAAATGCTCTTCTCATACCCCCCCCCCCCCCATAACTGGTTAGACTAATTTTATAGTGCAGGAAAGGTATAAGGTCCTGACCCATTGACAACCCTAAATCAAACACCATGAGATTAAGGGCATGTTTGACCGCACCAGGTGCCCCACGTGCACGTCGCATCGCATCGACACGGGTGCGGCACCCAGTTTGCCGAGTCCATGTGACATAGCTTCCAGAGTTTTAAGATGTCTAAGAGACAATTACAGCATTTTTCCTAAAAAATGTTTCCTTAGGATTGACTTAATTTATGTAGATAATGTGCACTGAATGTATGGCTAGAACTCTGTATATGCATGAATACATGTCTCTATTTATCTGTTTACATGAATTCACATCACGCTGTTATTCATATTAGAGTCACGAATTTGAATACACTAATAGGCTTGCATGGGTTGAGAAGATTTGATAACATTAACTGGTGACTAGGAGGAGTAGATCTTCTATTGACTAGCTCAATGTAGGCTGGCGACGTTGAGCCAAGTTTCAATGGTGATTGTGTATTGTTATGGACCACTGCGCCAGACAAATTGATGTATCCTTTAGATCATTTTGACAACAAAGAATATTTTGAGCTGTCTCAAAATCATAAATGGCAGAAACAATGTAAATATTCAAAAATTACCTATTAGTTTTAACAGCTGAGCCTGTGTCATTCAAGTTCCTTTCTGCTACCATTAGAACTGCCATCGTCTTGTCTGATACATGCAGTCTTTCATCCACTGACTTCACTTTTTCATTAACAACTGAGATTCCAACATTCAGTTTCTCTGTTAAACCAACCCGCCGATCAAACATCAGGATTGACCCGACACTGGATCTGACTTTCACTGGTTTTGGATCTAGATCAAACTCAGAACACATGGTAGAATTCTAGACCCAGATATAATCTGACTCCTTGCGACATTGGATCTACAGAAACCAGTCCAGTATATCGAATTTCATGTGAAATAGATCAAACGGGTCAGGCCAGACTCGGTTCTGACAAGGTTTTAATCTTATTTATTTATCCAAATCCGACTAAAAGCGGGATAGTTTGTCCTGAGTGTGATCCTATTTTAGGACTGTATGTCTGTATCCACCCGAAATGCCTTCAATCGTGTTGGATATCTGATTCGGATCTGACCCAGTTGCACTCCAGGCTTAGGATACAGTTGGCATTATTTTTTTTATGTTTTTGGTGGTTTTGACTTTTAGGGCAGAAATCCTTTTTAAGTGGGCTGAAAGTTGACACTTTGCATTGGCGTTGACTGCACTAAAAATGGATTTGGTCTACCCCCCCCCCCCCCCGTTTTACTCTCTTTTTAAGTAAAAGTAAGTGATTTCACCATTCTTCAGTCGGTTCAGTATCACAGTCTCGTATCAGATTCGGATCCAAAATTCCATCATGAGATTTGTGAGTCAAATCTGAATCTGGAGTTACATGTGATTTGTGAAAGATACAATATCAGGCCAAGCATTCCTATGGCTGCACACAAGCTGAGCTTTAATTTTTTAATTTTAATTTATAATGCATTTATTGTTGTAGATAGGTAAGAAGGTAGGCGTTGCACGAAGGCTTAATGATGCTCCAGTTAGAAGGATGAAGAAATGAAAAAATATATTAGTTAAAAGAGGTAGGGGTAAGCCTAAAAAGACATGGATGGAGGTGATAAGAAAGGATATGAATGCTTTGAACCTCACGGAAGACATGGCATTGGATTGAAATGAATGGAGGAGAATGATTCATGTGGAAGACCCTTAATGATTTTATTTGTTGGTTCATATCGCCGACCCCAATTGTTTTGGGATGAAGGCGTAGGTGCAGGGGTAGGTGTAGTTGTTGTAATGCATTTGTTGTTGTGCAAATAAAACACTCAAAATGTTATGAAAAGAAATAAAAACACCAAAAAAAGAAACAGAGTTTCAACTTTTCACGACAATTTGGCTGTCGTTATTTTGCCGTTTCAAAGTTTTGTTACTATTGTGAACATTGAACCAGGGGGAAACGGGGCTCCTCTCCCGCCTTGCCTTTCCCTGTTTGAATTGTGGGGACGGAGGACATGAAATGGGAATGGAAGCCGGATGAAGATTAAAATCAAAACCCGTGGGAGGATGAACTTAAGTTTCTCCTCATCTTGTTTGGACGGAGAATGGAGGACATGAAATGGGATGCAGGCTGGGATAGAGGTTAAAATTAAAACCAGTGCAGTGATTGAAGGCAGGATTTTGAGATGGGACGAGGGTGGAGACCTTGTCTTCCGCCCTGCTATTGAACGCCACGTAGAAACCGACTCGCGTGTCCGGGTAGAAACACCCGATTCGTGACACCGACTCATCTTTTTCACCGTTTCACCGACCGTGGTAATTACAGAAGTTACCAGAGAGAGAGAGAGAGAGAGAATCGTGTACTCTCGATTGGTATATTCTACGGCATCAATTCTCCCTTCCCTCCACAATTATTCTGTGTAGTAAAATGGAAGGGAGAAACCCACCACCAAATGCGTTCCCCAAGCAACCCTTTAAAACGGGCAACCAACTTCTCATTTTTTTCCCCATCTTCTTCTCCTCCTCTTTCCTCTCTGTCTCTCTCGCCTTCTTTCTTCTCCTTAATAACGTCACTTCCTGAATATCTGTGATATTTGGTACTCAAATCTTCGTCTAAGGTGAGTTTTTCTTTCTCATTTTAGAGGTTGGATCGATTGTAATTGTTCTCTGTTGCCGTTTTCAGCTTTTCTTGGGATATTTTGATCAGTTTTTTCCGCATCAATTTGTTGGTTATGGTGTCTTTCTTCGTTGTTTTTTTGAGAAGAGTATTGGGGTTTGAAAGATTCTTCCGGTTGTGTTTGCGTCAGTTGGATGGGGGCGCCGAAAATAATTGTTTTCAATTGTTTTCTTGTTATTCTTCTTTTTTTGGTTTCTTTTTGGTTAACAAATGCGGGGTTTATTGATTCGCAGTAGATTTTTTTGAGTTGTTGTTTTTAGACGAATTGCTGATTTAGGTAGCGCTTTTCTAATTAAGTTTTATTGGTTTCTGTTTGTGGTATGTAGTTATCATGATCTGATTTTTCGAATAGAATCATGGATATGTTTCTAGTTTGTTTGTTGGTGTTCAGTAGGTTTGAGGGAGGTGATATGCTCTTTAAGGTCTAATCGAATGATTTGCTTAATTGGATTGTTGGTTTGGTACAAGCAGTTTTTTTTCCCCAAATTCTTTCAAATGGAGAAATTCATTATAATCATACAGAGGGATCATCAATTATTTAGAGTGCAAATGTAAAACCCACCCTAAAAGAAAAGCAGGGGGGGGGGCTCATCGAATGGGGAAGACGGTTCCCCCACTCGTCGTGGGAAGGGGATGGGTGAGAGGGTGAGGTTTATCCTCACCCACCGTGCCACGAGACGATGGGACCAAGAGAGAGAGTTGCAGAGAGTAAGAGAGAGATAGAACTCGAGAGAGCGACAGAGAGAGTGGAAGAAGGTTATCGGAACACGCCTTTGAGAGGAACCGCTGACAGGTACGCCCTTCTCTCCCCTTTCTGTTTCGTTTTGGAAGGCTGGCCATATTAAAAAAAAAACCGACAGCCATGGCTGCCGGCATCATTGCAGAGAGAGAGAGACCCAAGGTTGCCTACCTATGTTGTGAGGAGGGAGGTCGGGAAGGGGCTGTGACACTTTGGCCTTAAATCCCTACCCAGGAGTCGGCAGAATCGAGTTAGGTTTGTTGGGTCATGGGTCTATATGGGTGCCACCCAGACCGAACCAGAAGAAAGAAAAAGCTGACCGAACTAGTCTGGCTGTGAACTCAGACTGGGTCGGGTCTAACCAAGACTGACTCGGTCAGTTTTGAACCCGAATGGGTTGATCGAATCGGACCGAGTTGGGTCAGACAAGGTCTCAGTTTCATGTTTGGGTTTGGTTTGAACTGGATCAGATCGAATCTGGATCCAGTTCGATCGAGTTGACCTGGACCGACCCAAGTTGAACCGGATCCAGACAAATTTGTTTCTGGATCTAGTATGGGGTTAGATGAAACAATACTGGATTCATATCAGAACTCGATCTTTATGTAATTTGAGACTATTCAGATCAGTTTTGGATTCAACTTATTAGTTAGATTTGGATCCAATCCATAGTTAGATGGATCAATTTTGGATCTAAATCAGAACTTGGTCTAGATCTAGTTTGGTAGTTTTGAATCCAGTTTGTAATTTAGTTGGAACTGAACTGGATCTAGTTTGGTTTATTCTTAACTGGGACTGAACTAGTCCAATCTGTCTCTGATAGACAAAACAGAACTCAGTTAGAACAGTTGAGTTCAGTCCAGTTATAACAAACTGAATATGGATCCATATTTGTTAGTATGCAGATCCGTTATGATTTTTTTTGAGAATTCAATTGAGTTTGAACCTAAACCTAGTTGGGTCGGGACTAGGTTCAGTAAACCTAGTATTCTAAACTCAGACTGAATATGTTTGACCTAGAATGAGTCGAGTCAAATCACAAAGTTGAAACGACCAAATTACCTTTGTGTGTACCCAATATCTAATTAAATAAAATATGTATAACTTTGCACTCCGAACTTAGAATATAAGGTTTGGTGCGTTGGATTCGTATCGCAAGGAGAAATCTTCTTGTCCTATAGGTCTCACCAAACCAGATATACAAAAATTGAGGTATGGTAGGGAGGGGTATTTTGGTAATTTTGTCAAAATATAAATAATGTGTGTGTATTAATGTGAACATGCTTGTGTGATGATCAGATTCTATTGTTAGAGCTACTTAAGACTCGATTGTGACCAGAGTGCAACATTCACATTCGAGGTAAGGGATATTATAAGTAATGTTAATTGTGAATAAATCATATTGCGTTGCATGTTATCATTGTTGTTGTATATTAACATGTTTAGAAAGGTAACTCTTGAGTGTAAACATGATATGCATAGAATGACCATGCATGAGTTAATTGCAATGAGATGATTATATGCACATGCTAGTAGTGATATATCATGCATATTAGAAATAAATATTATCTTATGATAGCATATCTATGTTATAATCTTTGAATAATATGCATTGTGATGAGATTCTGATTAGACTTAAGTCCCTTAAATTTAGTTATGTTGTTTGAATTTAAATTAAGATTAGCATGCTTAACTCCTTAAATCTCGAAAGTGGCGATCTGTGAAAATGACTACCTGATTCGTGGTTAAAATGCAACCACCATGGAGAGTGGGTCGCCGATGATTTAACGATGTAGAGACTATACTTCGTTGCATGCTTAATATGATATAAAGTGTGAACCCTAATGTTATTTTGAGATTGAAAATGAGACTCTTCATGATTATTTCACGATGACACTCGTGGGAGAACGAGTGAGACCCAAGCTTGAGAGTAAGGTCAAAGTAATGAACTTAAAGTATGACTTAAAGTTTTACATTCACATAGTATCTGAGACTCTAGACAACCATAGATAGTTGAAAATCATTTATGGTTAGGATGTAGCATGCACCATGCTGAGTTTGAGCCTAACCTTTCAACTAGCTACCGGTGGAGTCCTCCTTGTTATTTCATTGTAGTGTCTGGTGATTAGAGGATCACTGGGAGCGTATGGTTCATAGTTTGACCAACAATGTAGAATTAAAATATTTTACACGAGTTGCTATGCTCATAGACGGCTATGACCGGTATAGCGGATCTAATATTATATTATGTTGCGAGTGAGTATTAGATTGAGAGTTAAGAGAAAATTTTAAAATGTATAAACATTGTGTGGTGTGTCGAAAACCAAACTCAAATTAGGGGCTTAGAGCTTACTATAGTTGTAATTTAAAGTCATTTATTACTTATAAATATTCTTTACTGAGTTGTAGACTCACCCCTATATAATTACAACTGTAGGTTCTAAGCATACTAGCGTAGTCATGACGTGATAAGCTATTTCGACTCAGCAACACAATATACTGTTAGTTTTATTTTTCTGTTATTGAACACTCATGTAATCATTATTTTCATATGTTATGAATAATAAATTTTGTCAAAGAAATTGTGTCTATTAAAAAAAAAAATTTAACCATGTTTTTTCTGTGTGAACTCTGTATGCTTTCTCTCTGGAAAGTAATACCAACCAAACTTGGACTCTCAAGGTCTCAGATCAAAGTGTTACAACAAATATTGCAAGTATATGGGATATCACCATCCCTTTAACGAAGTGTAATACCACCAATAAGAAGATTGGTGGATGCGGAACCATGACACTTTCCTCTAGATCCTGTTTAGTTAGTTGGCATTAGTCCCAAAGTGATCTCTCATTGCCTAATGATGAGTTGTTTTGAAATGCATTATTTGACTTACGTATCCATCTGAATAATGCAGAGATTTGATCAGATGAACACTGCCGGTCTGCTGCACCCACGTAACAAATTTATGTCAATGAACACTTGTATATTTTTTTATTTAAAAGAAAAATTTTGAACGTTTGTATGTACTGACAATCTGCTAAGTTTTGTATCCTAGTTTTCGTTAGACAACTGGACATCTTTTTATGTTTTTTCCATGTCATTACATCAGTGTTTCTTGGCAAATTTGCTGTTATCAATTGCCCATTTGTACTAATTAAATTATCCATGTAAATTTAATGGTACAAGTAAGCACTTTGCTGGCTATATGCTTTCTTCTGTAGCAAATTAATTATCACAAATGAAATTCTGTGTCATGAATATGTGCACATATTCATGCTTGTATATGTATCCATTGTTCTGTGCATGACCCTCTAGATTGCTCTTTCACGGATCTGAGATTTAGCATACATGCTTTTGCTTTTCATAGATTAATGATGTTTTTGGTGTTGTTTTCAATTCAATTGATACACATTTTTCCTCTAGTTTTTGTAGATTTTCTTGCAAAACCTACTTTCTTCTATGCCAGAGGCATCGTTTACTTTATCCTACCATGAAACCATTTTCTGATAATGTTGGAGTTTTGAAATCACTTTTATTATCGGTTTGTTTTCACGCCCAAGATGTGGATGATGATGGGTGATTTGGTACTTGGGTTTCAGGGATTTAGAAAGTATTTGAGAATCTTTGTTTTTTGGTAAAGATGGAGGATTAAAGTTAGAATATGGCTTAGTATAGAAAAATTATTCAAGAGCCAGAGTGGATTATAGTGATAGTGCGGATGATATTCATCATGTGTTGAGTTCTGGCTCTTGAAACCATTGGTTGTGCATTTCATAGTTGATATTTTGTTCTAGCTTAATATGTTGACGGAGGGTTCGTCCTGTTCAAGTGTTACAAAGAAAGTACAGGGTCGGAAAACTTCTACAAGTAACTGTAGAAGTGATATATGGACTATTGCTCATGAAGGATCTTTATCAGAACTTGATTTTGCTTTGACACAATTAAAAAGGAATGGTGGAAATATTGATGCGAGGAACATATTTGGCCTCACTGCTCTTCACATTGCAACCTGGAGAAATCATGTACCTATTGTGAAAAGGCTGCTTGCTGCTGGTGCGGATCCCGATGCAAGGGTCTGTTCTTACCCATGCTTTCAGTAACTCTTTTTAAGTTATATATGTCGGCCTTGTTGTATAAATATCTGGGTAAATATTGTTTCAGTTTCTAGCACAAAGGCAGGGGGGGGTGGACTCCATGTGGTTATTACTTATGTAGAAGTTTTTTCTAATTTCCAGATGTCTTAGTATACAATGCAAACTTTTTTCTGTGTTTTTGGTTTTCCATTCAAATCTATTTGTTCAATTTCCTGCCTTTTCATCAGTTCAGATGTAATGAAATGCTGCTATCTTCTTTCCTTTTTTGCCTGAGCACTTGCAATGGGATAAAGTTTCATTTGTTTTCATATGATGCCAAATTGTTAATAATTGTTCCCAAAAAAGGGTGACACATTTTGTTTTAAAATATTTTGATCTGACAATCAGTTTGGGAATGAAGAATAGTTTTGATGGGCAGAGGCATATCTTCCACCATATCCATGAACTCAGCACAGAAAATATTGATGTCCTGGCCACCTTGCTGGAGTTGATAGGCTGCCAAGGATTCTACTTTTCTTATCCTCTGAGCTAGTTTGTATTTAATGATATATACTTCTTGGTCATTATATAAGCTGTTTCTTACTGCTTTATTGTATTTCTGAACAACATAATCTCATGATGGTATTTAAGTTATATTTGCACCGGTTTGTTACTGCTTTACTCAATTCAAAAACAACAAAATCTCTGGATGGTACTTTTTTAAGTTCGGCATGCTCAGGTTTGAAGTTAAACATTGTTCTTGTGATTCTTTTATGCAGTTTTATCCCCACCAGTTTTCTTAATTATTTGTTGATAACCAATATCTTAGCAGCCTGGAATATTGTTTGATTTCCTTGCAGGATGGAGAATCAGGATGGACTAGCTTACACAGAGCTCTCCACTTTGGCCATCTTGCTGTGGCTGGAGTTCTTCTTAAGTCAGGTGCATCCCTTGCATTGGAGGACTCCAAGTCTCGCACCCCTGTTGATCTTCTTTGTGGGCCAGTATACCAGGCTGTTGGAGCTCGAGATGGTTCAGGTACATCGCTGTTGATTGACACTTTGAAGATGTGATGAGCTCTATCAGCTTTTATTTTATGCGCATTGATAAAATTCTGCAGCATGTTAAGCACTAGTGGGTCTACCTTGCTTGTTTTTTTTTTTTGAGTTGCTGTCGTTTGTTAGTGATGTTATTCATCTTCTGTCACTTATAGCTGTAACGGAAGTGTTTAGTTGGGGAAATGGTGCAAATTATCAGCTTGGAACTGGAAACACAGATATACAAAGGCTACCTTGTAAAGTCGAAGCACTACAAGGTACTCATATCAAGATTGTTGCTGCAGCAAAGTTTCATAGCGTAGCTATTGGTGCTAGTGGAGAATTGTATACTTGGGGATTTGGAAGGGGTGGTCGCCTTGGTCATCCTGACTTTGATATTCACAGGTATATTGCTTCAAATTTCTTTAAATAATTTTTTTAAGGAAAAAAGTCTCTGAATCATGTACTTAGTGTCATGGAAATTGGTCATTTACACTGTCCATATCCAAATGTGTGCCTGTGTGCACACACCTGCATGCTTATGTGCCTATATTTGTTCTCATTTTTTGCGTTCTTCTTTACCATATCCATGCATGTTCTATTCTTACTAGAATTTTGTAAAATACCTGCATCCGACATTATGCATGTATCCATGTGTAATATCAAGTTGTCCCTTAACATCCATTTGTGCTATTCTTTGCTGTTTGGTTGCAATGTTAGGGTGGCAACTTGCTATCCTTTTTCTTATTTTCTTCCTCTTCTTTTTAATGAGATTTCTTTTCTGTTAGTTTTATGGGAAAAGAGAAAAACTGTATCCATATGAATAGATGTGTATGCTGTGTCCATGTGTGCATGCTGTTAAAATATGTGGTTATCACATATGTATATATTTATATTTCTCTATGTCCTTTGTAATGCCCATTAGGGGCAATTTAGTCTTTTTTGTTTAGTATGTAAATGGACATGTCCACTAGGGACTTGTTTGTCTTTTTTTATTTTTCTTTCTTTTGTCTTTTTCAATCATGTTGTTAAAATATGTGATTATATATATATATATATATATATATATATATATCCTTTGTGATGCCCACTAAGGGCAATTTAGTCTTTTTGTTTATTATGTAAATAGACATGTCCACTGGGGACTTGTTTGTCTTTTTTCTTTATTTTTCTTTCTTTTGTCTTTTTCAATTTGTATAGGGGCAAGAGGGTCAACCTCATAGAGTCGTTGGGACCCTCCCCAATGGTTACAAATGTGACCACGGTCACAAATGTGACAGTTGGGGAGCTCCCAATGACTCTATGGGAGCCCCTTTGGCCCCATAAAATGTATAAATAGGGGCCTTTGGCCCCTACTTCTCTTTAATGCTTTCTAAATCATTTTAATACATAAATTCTTTATATTTTTAAGCTCTCTCTCTCTTATATTGTGTGTGTTTGTCACTTAGCCCTTTGTGGCTTATTGTATTTTGCCTATTAGTGGCTTCTTGTTTGTATGCTTGGGCACTTCTTTAGTCACTTTGTGACATTGCTCTTTGCACTAGTGTTTCATTACATGGTATCAAAGCCCATAGATGCTTGAGCATTCTTGGGACTCTCTCTTATGTTGTTTTTTCGTGTGTATGTGCTTTGCACACTTGTCCTTTCCTTCCATAATGGTCGATAAGGATGCAAAGATTAATCTCATTCAAATTGAATAGGACCAATTATAGAATGTGGATGACCGCTATGGAAAACAATCTCAAAGGTAAGAAACTTTGGGGATATGCATGTGGCACGATTACTGAGCTTCAACTAAAGCTTACAAAAAATGAAGAAAATGAAGAAAAAACCTTGAATGATGAAGAAAAAGTCAGTGCCATTGAAGAATACCAATCCAAAGTTAAATATTGGGAAAATAATCATGCTAAAATATTGGCATGGTTCATGAATAATGTGGATCTCAAAATTTGTGCTAATCTAGTCAAATTCAAGAAGGTAAAGGAAGCATGGTTCTTCATGAAAGATATGTATACTCAAAGAGACCTTGCTAAGCATTTTTTTTTGCGAGAAAAAGTGAGCAACCAAGCAAGGAGATATGAGTATTAGAAATTATTATAGTATTTTATCCTCTCTATGAGATGAACTTGCTCTTTGTAAACCTCAATGAGAAGTGCTATTGCCATGAGGCATGAGCAAATGTAGAGAGAATTTTTTTAAATTCATTCATGAGCTTAAGCCCGAATTTGAACAACTAAGAGGATCCTTACTTCATAGGGCTTCAACTCTTCGTAGTGAAATTCTTGCCGATCTATGGTAAGAAGAAACTCACTTGGCTCTTAAAAAAGATATTGATGAAGTGCATGCAGTATCTAAACCGGGCAATAATATGAGGACATATAAACCTCCTCATTTTTGAAAAAATAACTATAACAACAATGATAGTGGAAGAAAAATCGTGTGACATCATTGTAATAAACCCAGACATCTTAGACTCGATTGTCCTAAGCTTAAGAGAAAAGTGGCTTTCATTGGAGATAACTCAAGCAACTTGAATGAATATCAAAAAAGGGTTGGAGACATCAATGACTCCATTGCTCAACTTATGAAAGCATTTCAATAATTTACGAGAAACAACTCTTCCACACCTTCTACTTTCAATGCCGCAGTTCTGTCAACTCCCGGTATGTTTTCTTGGATTCTTGATTTGGGTGCTTCCTTTCATATGATACCAAATGCATCTCTTTTATCCGAACAAAACACTAACTCTTTTAAATCTTTTGTTTCTACAACCGATGATATATCCTTGGATATTAAAAGGATAGGAACTCTTGAAACAATTTTGAGCAATGAAAAAAAAATTGTGCTTTAAAAATTAGAATTATTTCAAAACTTAAATATTTTTTTTTATTTTTCAAATATTTGATTTCGGTTGTCTTTTTTATCTTCAAATTGCTATGTGTAGGATCTCCGGTTCGGGAAGCGAATTGGGCAAGGCCATAGAAGAGGAGACATATATTATATGATTTTTTTGTCATTACCGTCTAAGTTTTTTTGCAATAATGTTCAAACTAAGGATGTTGCCACTTTACACAAAAGGCTTGGTCATCCTAGTCTCTCTAAGATGCATATTTTTCCTCTTTTTGAGAAATTTTGTAATAAAAAGGAATTTATATGTAATGATTGTAGCCTTGGAAAAATGTGTTATCTTCCTTTTCAACATAGCAACTTCATTTCGAAAAGACCCTTTGAGCTAGTATTCAGATGTATGGGGACCGACACCCGTCATGTATAAAGGAGGATATTTATATTATGCTATTTTTATTGATGATTTCACTAGATACACTTGGGTTTAGTTCCTTAAAAATAAATTTGATGTTTTTTCTATTTTCAAAGAATTTCATATCCTTATTCAAAATTAATTTTAAAATAATATAGCTATCTTTAGATCCGATTTCGGAGTTAAAAGAATTTCAAAATTATCTTAAACAAAATAACATTATTCATCAATGATCTTGTTCCAAAACTTCTCAACAAAATGGTTTTGCCGAAAGAAAGCATAAGCATCTTATTGAAACCACAATAACTCTTTTCATTTCTAAAAATGGATCAAAGGATTTTTTGGCCGAAACCGCTCTTTCCGCAATATATCTTATAAATAGGATGACATCCTCATCTTTAAAAAATGTTTCTCCCTTTGAAAAATTATTTAAAATAACTACAGATTTCAAAAAATTAATAATATTTTGTTGCAAATGTTTTGTTCTTTTTTAAGGATAAGATAAACTCTCACCAAAAGCTCTTGAACGTGCTTTTATTGGCTATGGTAAAAATAAAAAAGGATATAGGTGTTATGATGTTAGAAATAATAAGCTTTATGTTTCAAGAAATATGAATTTTCTTGAAGAAGAAAATGGATTTGAACATAAAAAAACCCAAGGAAGATATTGATTATTCTTTTTTATTTGACTTGTTACCTAGAAATGACTCTAAAAAATCTAATGATACAATTTGTGATAATAAAATTATTTGTGATAACCATTCTCATCAAAGAGATGATTCTCCTAGTGAGAATCCTAATGATATTCATGTGTATACTCGGCGTGAGGGAAATGAACATCAAAGTGCCTTTGACATGTATTCACAAAATCTCCCTTTAAATGACCAAGTTGAGGAATTTCTACCTCAACGATCCTCTAGGAGCATTAGACCTAAAAAAATTGTGTCATATGATTCATTTTCCCCAAATTATAGAGCTTGTCTAACGATGATTTATTTCCATCATAAACCTTCGAACTTTAAAGAAGCTAAGCAATATTCACATTGGGTAGATGCCATGCACTTAGAATTAGAAGCTCTCAACAAAGCCAACACTTGAAAAATTGTAACTATTCCCTTTGGGTAAGAAGGCTATTGGTTGTAGATGGATTTATAAAGTAAAAACTAAAAGTGATGGGTTATTAGAAAGATATAAAGCTAAGTTAGTTGCTAAGGGGTATATGCAAGAATATGAAATTGATTATTGGAAAACATTTGCCCCGGTTGCTAGGATGACTAATGTAAGAACTCTAATAGCCTTAGCATCTATCAAACAATGGCCTATCTACTAATTAGTTGTTAAGAATGCTTTTTTAAATTAAGATCTTTGTGAAGAAGTTTATATGGATCCTTTGCTGGGTCTTTGTGAAGAATCCTTGCAAACAATCAAGTTTTCAAATAACTTGATACTTCAAATACTCAATACACAAAATAAATGCACAGTGTTTATAAGCTTTACACCAAAGAAAGTGCAATAAATGCACAATATTTATAAGCTTAAGGATACAACTCCTTACTCTAATACGTGCATACAATGGGCTCACATAGCCCTTATTTATAAGCAAACTTAAGAGACGTTGGGCTATTCCCAACAGCTCTTATTAGAGACGTTGGGAATCAGCCCAACGTCTATATTTTTAAAACTGTGTACACAGTCAATGGCTAACTGTTGTACACTGTACACAGTCAGCCACTGACTGTGTACAAAAACATTATATAAAAAAAATAAAAATAAGAAATGAAAAAATTACAAAAATAAAAAAATAAAAAGGAGGAATTACAATCATATTCAAAAACATTAATATGCGTAAAATGTAGAAATGACTAAAATACCCCTACAGCCAATACAATAAAGAAATATATATTTTATATATACAAGTAGATGAATACATATACATATATGAAATATATATATGTATATGTATCTTCTTTTATATATATATATATATATAAAATATATATAGAAAATACATTGTTTTATAAATTACAATTTAACAGTCTTGAGATAAAAAAAGGAAAAACTCTTAATCTTAATAAAGTTATTTATGGTCTTAAACAAATTCCAAAAGCTTGGTATGACTGTTTTAATAAAGTTTTTCTTGATAGTGGATTTACTTTGTGATATACTGATACTACTATTTTTTTGTTAAGAATGCAGGGGGCCACATAACTATCTTACTGTGTATGTTGATGATATGATCATCATTGGGAATGATGAAAGGGGCATTGAATCTATTGAAAATGTTCTTAAAAATAATTTTGATATGTTTGACCTTGGATTTCTAAGATATTTTTTGGGAATTGAAGTTGCATATTTTCTTAGAGGATATGTTCTTTCTCAAATGAATTTTGCATAAGATATTATTGTCAAGTCTGGGTTATCTGATGAAAAGAAGGCATAGACTTCGGAAGTAATAAATGCTAAAATGAGCCAATGACGAAACTCTTTTAGAAGATCACACTCTTTATCGTTAATTAATTGGATCTCTAACATGTTTGTCTATTACCAAGACAAACATTGCTCATTTAGTATACAATGCAATTCAGTTTCAAAATACCCCTACTACCATTCATAGGGTTGTTGTCATGTGAATTATCAGATATTTAAAGAAAACAATAACAAAAGGACTATTCTTATCTTCTTCTTTATCTCTCAATTTAATTGCTTATGCTAACTCTGATTGGGGGATCATATTTCTACTATAGTTTTTTGTGTTTTCTTTGAAGAATCATTAATTTTTTAGAGATGTAAGAAACAACAGAGGGTGTCTCTATCTTTCACAAAAGCTGAGTATAGGGCGATGACCACAACTACAACTGAACTTGTTTGGTTAAGAAGTCTGCTCAAAGATATATGAGTCATCATCTCTATTCTTTCGAAGTTATTTTGCGATAACAAAAGTGCAATCTACATTGTCAGCAACCATAATTTCCACGAATGGACAAAGCACATTGAGATTGACTGTCATTATATTTGAGATGATTTTTTATGGGGGCACTATTGAACTTCCATATGTTACAAAATACCATATTGCAGATTTTTTTACCAAAGTTTTACCGTCCACTAGGTTCTCTTTTCTTCTTAGCAAACTTTTGATGATCTCAACCCCACTTCGAGGGGGCGGGTGTTAAAATATGTGGTCATTGTAGTGAAATACCAAGTGCACAAACAGAATGCCACAAAAGGGCTACAAGTGTACACATCAACAAATACACAAGCCACTTATGGGACAAATACAATGAGCCACTAAGGGCTAACACATAAATCTCTCAAAAGAGAGCAAGAACACAAGTAAAAAAATAGTCTCTTATTCAAATATGCTTTCAACAAGCATTAAGAAATACAAAGGAGGGAGTGCCTTTAAATAGGCACTCCAAGACACAAGGGGCTGGCCCAACTAGCTGTTGGACCAGCCCCAACAGCTAGATTTATAGCCGTTTGGGACTGGTCCAACAGCTAGTTGAAACAACTCAAACAACTATATTACAATAGTCATATTAAAAACTATAAAAAAATAAGAACAATAAAAAAGTTGTCAGTCCCTATTGGACTAACATCTATTACATAAGTGAAATGACTGAAATACTCCTCATGGGTATTTCAGTTTTTATATATATATATATATATATATATATATATATATATATATATATATATATATATAACAACAACAACAACAACTACGCCTTCATCCCAAAACAATTGGGGTCGGCGATATGAACCAACAAAGAAAATCATTATGGGTCTTCCACATGAATCCTTCTCCTCCATTCATTTCTATCCAATGTCATGTCCTCGGTGAGGTTCAAAGCATTCATATCCTTTCCTATCACCTCCATCCATGTCTTCCTAGGTCTACCCGACCTCTTTTAACTAATATATATATATATATAGTAACATGTAACTTCAAACACTTAAAGTGTTTGAAGATAGTTTGGACGAAGCATCGCTGTTGATTGCGCACGATCAAACGGTGACGCTGTGTCGCTTTTTTTGCTGCGCGCTCTAGAGCTTTAGTGGCGGTCTTGGCCACCACTAAAGCTCTGGGCAGAAAAACACACATTTAGCGGTGGTTCAAAAACCGCCACTAAATTGTTTTTTTCTTAAACTGTTAAAATGTATTGTGTATACATATGTATATTTATATTTCTCTATGTCCTTTGTAATGCCAACTAGTGGTAATTTAGTCTTTTTATTTAGTATGTAAATAGACCTGTCCACTAGGGACTTGTTTGTCTTTTTTATTTATTTTTCTTTCTTGTGTCTTTTTCAATTTGTATGGGGGCAAGAGGCTCCCAACGACTCTATGAGAGCCCCCTTGGTCCCATAAAATGTATAAATTAGGGACCTTTGCCCCTACTTCTCTTTAATGCTTTCTAAAGCATTTCAATACATAAATTCTTTACATTTTTAAGCTCTATCATATTGTGTGTTTGGCAATTAGCCCTTTGTGGCTTATTGTATTTTTCCCATTAGGGGCTTCTTGTTTGTATGCTTGTGCACTTCTTGTAGTCACTTTGTGACATTGCTCTTTGCACTAGTGTTTCATTACACATGCTCCCGCACATTTCTGTGTAATCCTAAGCAAATCCTTATGTATTTCATTTCTCAAAATCTGATTGAGCGCCTAGGAGCTTCATAACAGAAATGTGTGCCCTTGACTTGAAGCTCCCCATCGTAAGGGGTGAGACCTTATATCCTGGTGGAGTCCTGCATAACAGTAGCACTTAGTGTATTAAAAATATATGCTGTTTTTAACTGCTTATAAATTTCTAACTATGCCCTTTTGTTTGATTTATAGTGGGCAAGCTGCAGTTATCACTCCACAGAAATTGAATAGTGGGTTAGGTTTTCGTCGTGTTAAAGCTGTGGCAGCAGCTAAACATCATACTGTCGTTGCAACAGAGGGAGGGGAAGTGTATACATGGGGATCCAACCGAGGTATTATGATCTGTAAAAATTAAATGTCTATCTGGTTTACAATATGTGCTTTTAGCCACTAGTAATGTCACACTTGCATTTATATTGAAGTGTAAATATTTTTAAATTCTGGTTTCTCATGGTTAATATTCAAGTCCATGCAGCAGTTGCAGTTTGTTTTTCTGCTGCATACCCATCCAGCTGTGGGAGTTTGGTTTTTACTATTCTTATTTTCTCCATGTCTTCTTTATCTCAATTGTGCCGCTTTAGTTATTGTTATTTCAATTTCACATGCAGAGGGTCAACTCGGCTATACCTCAGTGGATACCCAACCAACACCGCGCCGTGTTAGTTCTCTAAGGAACAAAATAATTGCGGTTGCTGCTGCAAACAAGCACACTGCAGTCGTATCTGAGTCTGGAGAAATATTCACATGGGGAAGCAACAAGGAGGGCCAACTTGGGTATGGCACCTCGAAATCAGCTTCAAACTATGTGCCCCGTGTGGTTGAGTACTTAAAAGGCAAACAGTTTGTTGCAGTATCTGCAGCAAAGTATCATACAATTGTGTTAGGTGCTGATGGAGAGGTAAAATTATGACTTGCATGGTTTCTTTCTAAGCAATTGCATGGCAAACATTGTCTTTTTTTCGTTCAGAGGAATAAGATCCGAGCTGGAACTTTATCCACCTTTAGTTGCCATGAAATGTGGTAGGCAAATCTACATGAGCTTCAAATAGGATTAAGTAGTTTTTCTCTGCTAGGAATTTTCCAGTTTCCATAATTTTTCCCGACTCTCCAAGTCATTCTAGGGCTGGGAAGCACATAAATGCAAGCAACCTGGATTGTGTTACCTGACTATTATTTGATTCCTCCCTGAGGTGGTCCAGTTGGTGTCCCATTTGTGTCGGAGCCATGTTGGCCTGAGTTGTCACATTTATAACCATTGCTTCTGTGTGGTACTAATCCTACTTTGGCTAAATCCAGTAGAAGTCTTTATATATATATATATATATATATATGGTTCTCAAGTTAAGTTATTTAACCTTTGGTGCATTTCTGCTTTCAGACATTTGATCTTTCCTTGTATCACATTTGATATTTAGTGGTTGCACCAACTTTGTTAGTGTTCCTAATTATAGGTATACACTTGGGGCAACCGCCTCGTAACTCCAAGACGTGTAATGATCTCGCGAAGTACAAAGAAGAAGGGATCTACTACTCTTAAATTCCACCGAGCAGAGCGGCTCCATGTGGTGGCAGTTGCAGCAGGAATGATTCATAGCACAGCACTTACAAGTGATGGTGCTTTATTTTTCTGGATCTCGTCTGATCCAGATCTAAGATGCCAGCAGGTCAGGGGTGCTTCATGGTTCATCTTTTGGTTTTCTTTCATGTTCATTAATGTCTTAAAATCAGGAAATGCATCTCTTAATGTTCTTTGTTCTGTTTTGTACAGCTCTACGCAATGTGTGGCAGACATTTTATCAGTCTTTCAGCTGGAAAGTACTGGACCGCTGCTGTGACAAACACTGGGGATGTTTACACATGGGACGGGAAGAAATGCAAGAATGAAGCTCCTATAGCATCTCGTTTGCATGGAATCAAGCATGCTACATCAGTTTCTGTTGGTGAAACACACTTACTGGTTATTTCTGCTCTATATCATCCTCCTTATCCTCCAAAATCAACTAACGTTGCTGAACAAACAAATGCTGATAAAGCAGTGGAAGAGTTTGATGAAGACTTTATGTTCAATAGTTCTCAATCGTGCTCTATTCTGCCTATAAAAAAGGATAATTTCAATCGATCACTTCCAAGTTTGAAATTATTATGCCAAAAGGCAGCATGTGAGTTCCTTGTAGAACCCAGGAATGCTATGCAGCTTCTTGAGATTGCAGATGCTGTGGAAGCTGATGAGTTGTGGAAGCGCTGTGAGGTAATATTGGTGACTCTGTTTTTTGTCTTTTCGTATAAGTTGTTGGGAAACTAACCTGAAATTATACTGCACATTATATTCTTGATTTATAAATAGTCTTTAAATTGTTATCCATGAATTTGCGCTGCTTTTAAGACTACTGTTTTGTGCTTTAGGTTGCAGATATTGTGTGTTCATGCATGTGCACACGTCTGTGTTTGTGTAACCCTGTCCTTGTTTTCTTGTTTTGCATATCTTCCATTTCACAATGTCTAATGAAATAGCTGGATGGTAAAAGGTTTTGGGTTCAAATACCATGGGAGCTATGCCGAGCTTCCTATAAAAAAACTTCCATCCATACAAGGTGTCCTTGTTGTGTCTCATAATTTGTGTTCATGCCTCTGTGACAATCAAGAACCAGAAAAACTGCAATATGGGTTTCTGATCAAAGTTGACTGGTCCATTATACGATACTTTTGGGCTTTGTGCCTTGTTCATGCCCGTGGTTCGTAGATTTATTTAGATTTTAATTTAGTTAAACAGAAAGTGATCTTTTTTCATTCCAAGAAAAACAAAGGTGAATGATACTTCAAATTTAACCAATTTTACTTGGGTTAGAGTTTAGACAAATCTTATCAGCCAGGCCTGGCCCTAACATTGTAAGCTGTGAAAGCTTGACCTCTGGCATGAGGCTGGCCCATTATCGGCCCTACCATAATCTAATGATATACATCTTCCTATGTGGTTGATTTTGTTGATGTCAACAAATAGATGCAGCATTGACTAACTGGGGTTTTCTATGTTGCTATATCTAGAAGCAATGCTGTACCTTGTTGTCTCATATGGCTATAGGTCGTATTTTTATCTATCTAGGTTCTATTTGAATTTTGACTTCGCTTAAAAGCTGCAGATTTAAGTTGATCAAATCTGTACATTTTTTCCAAGCTATTGAAACTGTTGTATTACACTTTTCTTTTATGCAAGCCTTACTTGCAATCTATGTCACATGGGTGCGGGTACGGGTATATGTGCGACATGGGTGTGGAGCAATTTCAAAAAATTTGGACACGGGGACACAGTTATATATATATATATATATATATATATATATATATATATATATATATATAACAATAATAAGATTGTAAATTTTAAAGCAAAAATAAAAAAATAATTCTATTGAATTAACAACACAAACTTACCAAAATATAAAACATAAAGAAGCTTGTGAGTGTGATACCGTCTTGGATTTAGGTTGGGTCGGGTCCGGATCCGGACCCGGACCCGACCCGAGTTCAAATTAATTTTAATAAATGGACAAAAATAGACTCGGTCAAAGTTGACCGAATCCAAAATGTGGACGGACTCGGCCCCGGTGCATTGACCGAGTCCGACACGACCATGTCCGCCCCGTGTCTGAAGCCGCACCCGTGTCGGGGCATGTTGACGCGGGTGCGTCGACCTTTTAGCCGAGTCCGTGTGACTTAGCTTGCAATTCATTTTGGTGATTACAGTTCAGATGGAACTTACGAAAAAAAGTCACCCCATAGCATTTGCAAGTCATACAACTATTTACATTCAACTCTTACAATTTTACAGCAGTACTATGAAATGAAATAGCATGTTGATATGTTACATTTTGTTCTGTTCATTTGAAGTGACTGTGGTCTGTTATGCAGGATATTGCGCTCCACAACCTTAACTTCATTTTTTCCCTCTTGGCACCGACTATTGCAAATACATCACCTGAAATTCTTGCAAAACTAGAGAAGTCTTTGGACATGAGGTCCTCTGAGCCTTGGAGTTACCGTCGGCTTCCAACACCAACTGCTACATTTCCAGCTGTTCTTAACAGTGAAGAGGAGAGTGACGGTGGTTCTCCAAGGTTGCGTAACCACCAGGCTTCTGCGATGAAGAATAGAGTTCTGAGAGCAGGGGTTGGTTTTTTGCAACCAAAAAGTGCTGCGGATCAGGCCATCTCTAAACAAATTAGAGCCATAAGAAAAAAGTTGCAACAGATAGAAATGCTCGAGTTCAAGCAGGCAAATGGGCAAACCCTTGATGAACAGCAAATAGGAAAACTTCAAACTCGTCAGTCCCTTGAGGATGCGCTTGCTGAGCTAGGTGTGCCTCCTGAGGAAGAGGCAGCAAAAACTCCATCATATCTTGTGGCAGACAGAAAGGGGAACAAAAAAGGAGGGTCATTCAAGAAACATCAACGAAAAAATAAGCAGATGCCCAACTTTGTGGGACCTTGTGAGGATCATGAATCTGCTACTGAACCAAACTCAATCAAAGGGTTCCCTGATGTCGATAATCTTGTTTCTGAAGTAAAGGTTAGATTACGGAGCTTCATCTGATCTGTGATTTTAATTTCATTGTGTTGAGTATGAAACTCTAAATTTTATTGTGTTGAGTATGAAACTCTAAATTCCATTTTTATTGTTGTTTTCAATCTGAAAGTTAATATGCTTCATTGGATGATGATTCTTGAATTCACCATTTACTGCAGTATTCACGGTCAATCTTTCTCTTATTAATGAGATGTCGATCTAGAAAAGATGCTCCGCTTGTAAAAATTTCATCAAGTATTTATTCCTTTTAGCATCTTTGTTATCTAAATTTGCTGCCTAAGTTGGTTAATTTCCAAAATGTAATATATTTTCCTCCCCCTTTTTTCCTGCTAAGCTCTGCGTCTTAATCTTTTGAACTTGAAGTGTCTGTTGTTTTGGATTTTTAAGGGCATTCGGTGTGTGTGTGGTGGGTGGGGGGGGGGGGGGGGGGGGGGGAGAGAGGATACCCGAAGGTTTTACATCTATAAGGGGCAATTGGTGAAGGGACGGTTGAGGCCATGAATCCATCTCCAACTTCCTTGCACGGTAATTTTTAAGGGCATTCCATTGTTTTTCCATTGGGGGGGGGGGGGGGTGCAGATGTTGTGGTTGGGATTGGGTGGGAGGATACCTGAAGGTTTTACATCTATAAGGGGCAATTGGTGGACAGTTGAGGCAATGAATTCATCTCCAACTGCCCTGCACGGTGGTTTCCTTCATTATTGAAAAAAAAACATCATTTATGTGAATATTTTCAGGCTTGATATTATTATGCTTGCTTTTAAAATTTCAGGGGCTGGTTTTTGTCCTGATCAGCTACAGAGTTTTTACAGGTTGATGTGGAATACAAGGAAACTGGCAACAACGCAGCCTATGAAGAGCTTTCTTGTCCTTCCAATGGAGATAAACAGCCTACTACTCTGAAGCCTGCCTCAACTAGAAAGATGAGAAAGAAAGAAGCACTCTCTATGTTTTTGATTGGGGCCCTGGACGATGCCCCACAAGAAGTTGCTACGCCTCCAACACCGAAGGTGGAGGACCCAGCATGGGGTGGCGTCAAGTTGTGCCAAGGATTAGCTTTGCTCCGTGATATTCAGGAGGAACAGAAAATATCATCGAGCCTTCCAGGTGTTAAGGTGAAGGATGTTGTCCAGGGATCTTCTGCCGGAAGAGGTGGATGTGGACCAATTAAACCAAATTCATTCTTTCCTGGGTCACCTTCAAGTCCAATAGCTGTTGTATCTTCCCGTTCACCTGCTGCATCAGAGTGTGAGAAGAACACACCACCTTGGGCTGTGGCGGGTACTTCGCCAGTTTTATGTAGGCAATCTCTCAGAGACATCCAGTTGCAACAGGTAAACTATTTTCTTTCATCTAGTAATTTTAATGAGGATATCTAGTGTTCGTTAGAAATGGCTATTCTAGAAAAAGCATTGAACATTTTCATAAGAATTGCCTTAAGAAGTTGGAATCTGTAGCATCGAGGCTGTTTGGCAAACACGCACATGCTTGAACATCTCATGGATCTCTGCATAAATAATTCCATGTGCACATATATGCACATGCGCTCATGCTCACACACACACACAATCCATGGATCTTTGCATACATAGCTTGTTTCATGATACATCATGTCATGGATGTCCCATAGATATTAACATTTGTTGACATGAATGGTCCTGGTCTATGGGCGCAGGGAAAACAGCAGTTGCAGTTTACATCTCACATCCCAAAAATGCGGAGCCAAGGATTTTTGGTTGGCTCCCCTTCGGAAACTGGGCTCTGTCACACGTCAAAGGAAACTACCCCTAACCGCTGGTATAAACCAGAGACTGACACTCCTTCCTCCATCCGCGCAATCCAGATTGAAGAGGCAGCTATCAAAGACCTCAAACGGTACTACAGTAGTGTCAAGCTTGTGAAGCAGCAGCGTGAGTAGTGATGGTGTAGAACAACCATTTATTTATTTAAGACTTCCGGCATATATGATGTAATTCATGTAAATTCACCTGTACAGTCTCTTGTAAAGCAGATTCTTACATTGGTGTCAAAACAGGTTTGACATTCCTGTCAGTGATCTTGTGTGCCAAAGTGGTACCTCGTGTATCATCGAAAAAAGAAAAAAATTTAACCAAGGAAAATCGTTTGAGGTTAGTACAAGTTTTTCTTCTGTTCATTAAACCAAATATCGATTACAGAAAACCCAAAACTCGGATACATAAAAAAAAAATTATATACCCAAGTTTGTTCTATCCGCTGACCAGAGAGCCTTTGAGAAAAGAGTATAACCTTTCTGGGAAAGTTCACTGCTGGAAAGGTACTGTTCCTGGCAGGTCGAAGGCAGTCAAACCCTTCGACCATCTCTGCCAAGTTTCTCACCTGACAAATCCAGAGAGGGACCGATGGTAGTCTACCCCTCTCTGTGCACATCGAACCCTTTGCTCTCTTTTCAGTCTCTGGTTCCCGAAGTAGCAGAGGGTCGAAACCCTCTACTCTCTCTCCTGACCATTCTTTGAACGGGTTGAGTTGCAGATGACTCATTTTCTGAGCCGTTCTGTCTAACATCGCTGGCTAAGTGGCTCCTCTGCATGCCCAATTCAGGCAGTCTGGGAGTCAGACGGTTCTTGCAGTGGCGCCATTGGACTCCATCGTCCATCAACGGTAAAGCCAAACCTCTAAGAGGATGTGGGGCTGTTGATGGGAGAAAGAGAACGTCGAACTCCATCAGACGAAGTTGGAGGGGAGTGGCGGTTGAATTGCATAAAAGAGGAATTCCTATTTCCATCTAGTCTAGAATAATCAACTTGATTCTCACATCAGTTACTTGTCTAATCTGATTTGTGAGATAATAACAATGCTCTTGATTTTTTTCCCCAAGATGCATTCTCATCCGATTGGCATGCATGGTTTTGTGTCAAAATATGAAACACAGATGCTTTTTTGCTAAGGAGGGTTTTATTTTCATGTCTCTGTACCTGATTACCGACTATATATTGGCCATGCAATTGAACAATTTGTCTTTATCGCAGAAGGGAAAATATGTGAACTACTAATTTGTCATTTTAATGTAAGATGATGGCTATGATGATGATGATGATGATGGTTTCTGTGTATATGTGTCCAGGTTCTTATCTTGCATGATCCATCATGTAGATGTGATTGTTTTATTCAGCATACTGCTGCAGCAGAGAGAGAGAGAGAGAGAGAGAGAGAGAGAGCTAGTCAAGTTTCTTCAAGGACCAAAACTCTGTGGATGCAGATCTCACCCCATATCTGAATGCTTGGTTGTCAAGATTGACGGCCTAAGAGATAAAAGAGACTCGGGAGAACTCTGTGGATTCAGATCTCACCCCATATCTGAATGCTTGGTTGTCAAGATTGACGACGGCCTAAGTGATAAAGGAGATTCGGGAGAGGCACATGAGCATGTGCCCACTTTTCTACGATGAAACTTAAAGAGTTTGGTGCATGTGTTATAATTAGCATCATCATCACAATGTTTTTCTTTTTCTTTTTAATATTAAAATAATGCAACTTTTCAAGGTGCTCATGCTTCTCTTATTCAGGCTGGCCATGTGAAGAATTCCTTCTCATACTCTACTTCTTTCTTCAGAGAGCACGAACTTTTTCCCCATTAGGCTTTCAAGAGTACCAGTTCATGCACATTTGCCTGCAAATGCGTTCAATAGACGAGGCCATGGCCAAGTCTGAGCCCCAAGAATTTGCCTTTAATCTATGTCTTCATGTTCATGCAGATAGTCTCAACTATAATGAGCTGAGTTCAGATTACCATTATCATGATTAGAGCTGAATGATACGAGCTTTAAGTGTTCAAGCTTGGCTCATTCTTGTGGCAATCCAAGCTGAGCATAATCATTCTGAGTTAAACTGGCTGAGTTCGAGCTGGCTTGGTTATAGAAAAATAGATTATATGAGAAGCTGAGCCAAGTACCTACTGTTCACATTCAGGTTATCGAGCCGATTTTATGAGTTTGAACCAGCTTTTTACGAGCTTAGACATGAGCAGCTCAGCTTGTTTCCCAACCCTAATTCTGTTTGAAAGCCATACATGCACACACACATGCAAGTAGGTGTGTCACTGGGTCAGGCATGACCACATCCAACCCATACTGGATCCGGTTGGATCATAGTCTGGTAACAAAGGAAGAAGTCTAATTAGCCATCCAGGTCGGAGCTGTGAACTTCGATTGGCATAAGGAGCCTTGTACGGTTTGTGAAATTTCATGCCAGGCTTAGGTCTAACCGAATTCCAATTAAGATATGCAAATTTTCAATGTAAAGAACATAAAAAAAAAAATTACCTTGTATGGACTGGGTCTTGTTTATCCTATAAAGTAGATTTATTCATACATTCACCTGAACCCAGTACCAGTTCCTCAGAGTTGAATATGGGCCTGAACCCACTCAGGTCCGACCCATTGACACCCTCACATGCAGGGGCGAAACCAGACTTTTAAACTAGGGTGGGCACAAATGCACTGTAAAAAAATAAAAACTTCTATAACAATAAACTATACTAACAAGTGCAAAGAAAATTGAAGAATTATAGGTATGATATTCATAATTAGGAACCTTGATTGAAACTAAACATCTTTTTAATTAATAATAAAAAAATTTATTGAAGAATTGATGCTTGTATACTTTAAAATGTAATTTTATTTGATATAAAGGCTAGAAGAAGTACATTTCATAGATAATGTAGTGTGTTCAAGCTCAAGTTTTGATCGTGAAATGCATTCAGCAAGATCTAAAAAATGAACACAAACATCCTATAAATAAATAACCAATTAATTAGTTAATTTTTCAAAAAATTTACAAAGAACATCATAAATATTTTATAACAAAATGAAGAGGAACATTATAAAGTCAATAAATTAAATCACTAATCCAATGAACAAAAGATAATAAACTAATAGAAAACTGGAATATATTAACATGTTTAAAAAAATCAAATAGTTACTCTAACTCATACTTTTTATAATTTTGATTTTTCATATTTTGAAAGTCATTCATAATTGTTTTGTGTCAAATTTATCATTTTTTATGTAGGTAGCCAAAACATCATTTACCTATTCATCTCTCATTTGAGTACACAATCGAATCTTGATTATTCCTAACAAGTAAAAATAAAATTAACAAACCAATAATTACTAACAAGGAACAATGATTACTAACACATCTCCATGCATTAACAAACCAAACGAGAATAAAACTAATAATCATTTATAATTAATTACACACTAACTTTCTTAAAAAAAACATTATATGCTAATGATTACTAAAAAGTAATAAGTAACAAGTATTTACTAATGATTACTAACAAGTAATAAGTATTTAATAAATGAATAAGAACTGAATTAATTCAAATATTTAAGTTATGCAAACTAAAACTATTAAGCTTGTAAACATACCTATGAAGTTAATGATGATCGTTGGTATAATCTCCAAGATCCTTTTGATAAATAAAGTCTCAAGTATGAAATATAAATCCAATGTCTACATTGCAAAAATATTTGAATAATAAAACTACCTCCATAAAATCTACACATATTGAATAGTAAAACAAATAAAAAAACATAAAAAACTATCAAAACATGACAAAAATCAAAGATGAAATTATGATTATTGTTATTTTATTAACAAATACATGCCAATTGAAACAAAAAAACTTAAACAACTTATTTATGCTAATTGAAAAAATCCTAAAATCTTAAGTTCTAACCAAAGATAAGTATTCATTCTTCATGTTTAATGTTAATTAAAAAGAAAAATACATAATACCATAAAAGTATAATTCAAAATTCATGTCATTTAAGCAAATACAAAATCGAAACCCTAATTCTTATGTCATCAATTATGCATTTATGCTAATCTACGTAGAATCATGTTTAATGTTAATTAAAAAATACTAAATTAAATATTTACCTTATTTAAAAATAAAATAAAATTTTTAATGCTATTAAAAAAACAAGTAAAAAAGTAAATAAAAACATCAATCCTAGAAAACATTATTCATAGTTTTCATATATAAGCTAATTGAAAGAAAAAAACAATAAAACCCTTAAATTTTTAACTAAAATCAAGTATGTGAATCATGTCTAATGTTGATTGAAAAAAATACAAAAATAACTAATTAATTAGAAAAAATGAGCACAAAAAGGCTTAAGCCCTAGTTATTGAAATGCAACTATTTAAATAAATAAATAAATAACCTAAATCCTAATCCTAATAAAAAACATTCATAATTTTATATGCTAATTAAAAAAATTACAATAAAAAACTAATTCAATACTAATTAAAAAATTGCTAAAAACCCTAACGTCTTGTGTGTGTGTGCTAATGTGTCAAAGGACTGTGATGTCTGATGGTGTGGCCAACCAAAAGATGTTGCTCACTTGCCTTGTGCTGTTGGGGTCCACGTGAGGAGGGGCACACTGAACACACTACATTGCCACAAAAGAGAGAGAGAGAGAGAGAGAGGTAGGTGGGGTGGGGCCGTCACAGGGGCTCATGGTCCAGATTCGAGTGCCAAAGAGAGTGGGCCAATGGGGCCAGGACTCAGGAATCAAAAGGGCCGCACACACCACAATAATATATATATATATATATATATATATATATATATATATATATATATATATATATATATATATATATATATATATATATATATATATATATATATATATATATATAAAGAGAGAGAGAGAGAAAGGTGGGGTCTGGGGTGGAGGTCATGGGCCATACCGCCGTTGTGGGGCCGACCCACCGAGGGTCAGTGCCTCAGTGGCAGTCTGGCAGAGTGGGGACAACCAAACAGGGGGAGGTGCAGGGGCGGAGTTGCGTTTGCATGAAAGGATCGAGGATGGGGGCCGTGGGGTGGGGCTGTGCCACCAGTGGTGGGGCTGGGACAACTGGGGAGATGAAGCTGTGCTTGCACAGAATGAAAGGATATATATATATATATATATATATATAGAGAGAGAGAGAGAGAGAGAGAGAGAGAGAGAATTTTGGGGGGCAAGGCAGGACCGCGAGATTATGAAATGGGGGAGGGGGGCCCTACCCTGACCTGGGGCACTGTGCACACCCACCCATTTTTAGGGTTTTTTTGGGTCAGGGTGGCACGTGCCCACCCTACCCGTAACGTGGTTACATGCAAGCGCACAAGAAAACACAAATTAGAGCCAACCCATAATTGATGATGCATGCAGGGCATATCTCTCTTAGGGATGCAAATGGGCCGGATCCAGTATGAGCATTTTTATAATTTATTGACTTTTTCAACCCGATCAGGATCTGATTTTCCTATGTATTTAGTTGATCCAGATCTGATTCATCTGCATTCCTACTCTCACGTGAGCCCAAACGCGTGCTCTCTCTCTCTCTCTCTCTCTCTCTCTCTCTCTCTCTCTCTCTCTCTCCCCTACGTATTTAGTTGATCCAGATCTGATTTATCTGCATTCCTACTCTCACGTGAGCCCAAACGCGTGCTCTCTCTCTCTCTCTCTCTCACACACACACACACACACACACAACGTCAGTCCAAACACGAGCAAATCTCAAATCCAACAATCACATGGACTTGATTTGAGTGGGGCCTCAGTGTTGTGGGGGCCCATGTGCAGGTACTGCCATGTTGGTAATTATGATATTGGACGTGTCTGATGATTGGATCCCCTCACCACAAACTCCCACTAGAATACCAACAAATTATGATGTGTCCGCCGAGCACGTGTAGAAGCATCTAAGTGACTCTTATGAAAGCAAAGTAGCATCACCATAGGAGGTCATATGGCTGTCCAAGAAAAAGTGATACTCCAAAACAGTACAAAGGACACCAGTGCTATTCCCAACTCCAAAACATATATAGCCACACAACCCCATGTAAAAAACCAGTCAAAAAGAGGGTGAAATCATTGGTCCAAATCTTTAAACCTTCCCTAGGTAAACACTCTCTATGTGAAAACTGCTCCTGCCTACATGGGGTTGTAAGGAAAAAAATCAGATTGGTCCAAGTCACAGTTAAAAAAAGTAAAAGTTTCACCATTCCCATTGAGATCTCCATGGGAACAAAATAAAAGCAATCATTCATAATTGATCTCTCTCTCTCTCTCTCTCTCTCTCTCTCTCTCTGTTATATCAGGCTAAGATTTGGACGGTGGCCTTTCTTCTGTTCTGGCCTCATAAAAATCCTTCTTGTTAGCTTTTTTCAACAATGCTTTTCATTATTATATTTGACATAAAGAGACCCACATCTCCACCGTGCTTCTTGTTCCCACCGTTTCTTTTACAGGCAAATAGCCTGTAAAAGTGATAGTCATTCTAATGATAAGAAGACAAGATTTCCTTGAAAACCCACAATCTTTTCAGTATTCTATGCTTAAAATGACCTGTCATCGTGTGCTTTTCTAACTAATAAACCCCCTTATGTCTTCCTTCCCTGCCTATTTACTCCAGTTGATTATGGAGTCAAGATCTTATGAAGATAGAGAAGGAAACTGTTGTCTGGAATGAAGTTTGATCCAAGATCTTTCACTACAAAAAAAAAAAATTGCTATTTGTCATGTAATTTTGTCTCATAGGTAAATAATTATTTTGAAGATAGATCTCGGACCAGGCTTCATTCCTCACTGCAAGATTTCTTTACACAGAAGGTTCATCGGTTCCGCGTTTTCAAATAAACAAGTAAGCGTTTCTAATTTTTTGTGATTCTGTCAAAGCTCATTCTTGACATGGAAATCAGCTTATTATGCTTTGATTGATACGTCTGATCAAGAAAAGATAGCAATCATAGTAATGATGTCATCGATAGCAAGAGTTTTCCTCACTCACGAACCTACCTAAACTAGACCAGCCCATCGAAGTCCGACAATTGTGATCTCTCACTTGAACTGGAAGTAACCAAAACAGAGATTTTCTTTAAGCGCACCCGAGTACCAACACCTAGATATAAAACCAGCAAAGCCACTCAACTTTGTTTAAACTAAAAGAAAGAATTGTTATAACATGTTTGCTTTATGCAGGCTACTCAAAACTTTAGACTGCAAGGGTAATAGGGATTCAGATTACCCAAAAAGGGTATGGGGATTGAAGAATTATGTTGCGTTTAGTGTCTTTTGTGCTTTAGAATGGAGATAATATGATAAACTATAAGTTAGTCTTGGGCTTATTAAGTTATTGAACTGATTTATATACCTTGTAGCAGTTTTAAAATGGCCATGTAGGTGGGTTTTGCTTCTCCTGTGTATTGCATCTAGATGACACTGTTGGAGGCTTTTTTTTCATATGGTTTAGGGCAAGTTGGAAGAACCATTAACATTAACATGTTCTACGGTTTTCAGCTACTGTAAAACATTATATACATCAAAGCCATTGTTAATGCTGATTCAATCCTATATTATATAATCTTCTTTGAACTTTGAGTTCGCAGAATTTACTGATAAGTGGTGTAACAGTTATCCTTTTTAATAATGTGATGGCAGAAGTATCTTTGATCCAGATCCTTCTTCATTACAGATTCAGTTTTCAGTTGAGTTTTAGAATTGTTTGGATATATATAAGCTAAGATAACCTTTCTCATGATGATAAAAATAAATTTATTAATCAGATCTCTCTCTCGCTATATCTATCCATTTATCTATCTATAGGGACATTATTTGCTATCTTGCATATTGCATGTGGCATTTTCGTAGTGCTTACTTATTTGCAGGTGCTATATAATTTCTCTCTTGTTATTCACCTGAAAGAATAGTTCATACTATATCTTTGCCAAGATGAAAATGAGAGGTTTTGGAAGTTTCTAGATACAAGAAAATATTAGTGTTGTAAAGTGGCCAGGTTGGTCCTTGGGTGGTTGGGATGAAACTGATACTTGAATTCACAAAGAGTTCCCTGACTCCTTGTCTTTCATCCGTCCAACTTTCATCTTGTTATGTATGGTGGCTACCATGGATTCTTTGATTGCATTTTTAGCACAACCATAACCAAAGTAAAATGCAGAAATTCTTTTGAGGCAGATGTTGGGAGAAGGGTAAGGCAGTGCCTGCAGGTTGTGATGCATTTCAGATGTGGATGATAGACAACGTGTAGGTATTTTACCTCAGGAAATGGGCTCTGTACCTGCAACCATCTTTGTGTTCAGTGCAGCTCACTCTCTCTATCTCAGGTTAATAGTCCATTGTGCCTCATAAGCATGCCTTGATAAAGTGCTTCCTAGACTATATATAATCAGAATATTCAAGGGGTGTCACGTGAAATATGACCAAATTCATGAACTCCTATATTTCAAGCACTTACTATCTATTCATGTTTGGTATACCATGACCAAGTTCATGAAACTCCTATATTTCTACTGCTAGTATGGTCATATTTCATATTATGACATAAGTTCAAATGATGTCCCGAGATACAAATGTAGATATGTGCTGTTTGGTTATTTAAACTTTGCAAGCTTGTAAAACATCTTTCTTTTTTATTGTCTAACTTGGTATGTTTGGTTTCTCTTCAGAAACTAGAAATTCGAGTTTGGTTCTAAGTTTTGCTGCATGATAAGTTTTGTTGCTAACTGGAAGTCATCTCTCTCTCTCTCTCTTGCAATGTTACAGCTTATATGCTTAACTGGTGCAATTCCCTCTTCCTATCAAGAAGATACAAAAGATTGTTTTACCCTTTCAGAAGCTATTTAACTGTCATAAATTTTTCTCATATCCAGGTTTTCGTGGAGAAAGGCCAAAAACTTTACTAATAAATTTGTCAATATTTCCCAAAAAGTTCATGGTTTTCCTCCTCCCCAGAATTTTAGCCCTCAACACATTTTTAGTCTTTTTTTTTTATAATTTTGAAAGCCAAGATGGAGATAGCCTGGTGGGTTAAGACTTAAGACCTGAGACCCCTTGGTTCTTGGACTCCATCCAGGTTCTTGGACTCTTTTGGTAGCATCAACTTCTTTGAGGAAGCTTAAGAAATCTGACCAAGTCGCATATATTTGCTACAAAAGGAGGGGCACTCTAGATAAAACCTGGCACTACATGTCAATCAGATGCTCATTTTCCACCAATGAACGGCCAGCCAAAAAAGTCTGCTGACTAGATACAACCAAACTGAACCTGTACTGAAAATAATGGTAAAATAATACAGTTTATACCGCAACTCCATAGCATAGTGACAAATCTCGCGAGATTTAGGAAACTCGCGAAATTTTTGCGAGAAATACCCAAAGTTAAAAAGGGTATAATTTCTCGAGTTTTTCGTCAAAAACATAAATATCGCATTTTAAACATGATATTTATGTTTTTATTGGCTATTTATATTGAAAAAACATGTGGTTTTTATTTTTAAAAGTATTATTTATACTTTCTTATAAAAAATATTTAGATTTTTTATTGTTGAGATTTTGCCAAAAAATGCAAGATTTAAAAAAAAATCAATTTCTCGAAAGTTTTTGGCTGTCAATATTTTGCCGTTTTAAACTTTTGTCACTATGCTCAATAGATTCTACGCTAAATATTGATTCATTTATCATATTAAGAACACATGTGCGTGAATTTGTTATTTTATTATATCATCCTCGTATGTAAAGTTGTAACTATTGATGCCCAAGAGTGAATTTTCTCACCTTGTTTATGTCCATATAGGACTTAAAAGTGCAAATAATTTTGTCTTGCATCCTATAACACAAGAAATTAGGATCCCAATATGCCTGAAGTGTAGTTGGTTACTTATTTGAACAACAGCAGTAGTGGGTTTCTCTGGTTAAGTCCACCAGGTAGCCCATTTATGTGTAACTCAGAGAAAATTAATTCAGTTGGTAGCCTCACTTGCAGCTGCCCACAAGGGCTCTACACATCTAGCAAGGTGGGTCAGCTTAAAGCATAAGTTGAAGGATGCCACAAGGTAGATACCGAAGGTGTGCTATCCGTTGCTGTGAGGGCGGAGCCAATGGGAAACTATATATCCCCTTGGGTAGTGGGGAGTACTCATGGAGTTTTATACTGCAGAGACTGAAACAAGGTCACTGTCAATGTGGTACCTTTCGATGAGGGAGGATCAAATGCAACAAGATTGTGCAATTTTAATGTGCTGCTGTACCTAATCATCCGCCATCTTTAGTAGGTCCCCAGCATCAGATGGTAGGTGATCAGGTGCAGCAGCATACTTAAAGTGTGCAACAACATTGCACCTGATCTCAATTCTCTTTCGATCCGTAATGAGATATCTTAACTAGAACAGTGGTTTCCTCGCCATTATCTGAAGAAGACGAAGTGTAGCAGGAAACCAAGAAGAAAAAGGGGACGATGACTTTATTGGAATTCTCTTTTTTTTTTTATATTAACATGTGCAAGTTACAAGGTACAACTTATATACATAGGCTCATCCCTTGGATGTAGGCAACATTATCTATTGGGCTGGTGACCATAGAATTGATAACGAGTTACACGAAAATAGAAAAAATCTCAACTATCGATATCAATAATAGATAATGGGTAACACAAAAGTAAGAAAAAGCTTAACCAATATCCACGTATGTAGGTAATATTAACATATGGTTATCAAATGTAATGATTTGCCAACTAATATCCTCATATGCAAGTGATAACTCATTATCAAGTTATCTAAATCAACTAATACGCCCCCCTCAAGTTGGAGCATGTGGATTGAGCATGCCCAACTTGGTCTTTAGAAGTGAAAGTTGTGCACTGCCCAAGGCTTTTGTGAAAATATTGGCGCACTGTAAATGGGTAGGAATAAACTGAGTACAGATGAACTCATTTTAAATTTTCTCCTGAATAAGGTAACAATCAATTTTGATATGTTTAGTATGTTCATGGTAGACAGGGTTAGCAGCAATACTCAAGGCTGCTTGACTCACAAAATATAACCATGGGCTGAGGATAAGAGATCCCAAAGTCAGTCAATAAATATTTGACCCGAATAAGCTCACAAGTTGCTAATGCCATATAACGATACTCGGCCTCTACAGATGATCGAGATAATGGACTGTTTCTTTGAATTCCACAAAATCAGACTCAAGTCGATCATAATGCAATATTCAAAGGTAGACTTGCGAGTTATTGGACAAGAAGCCCAATATGAATCAGAATAGCAGAGAATAGTTAACTTACTAGATGAATTCATTAAAATCCCATGTCCCGGGGTGCCTTTGAGGTAGCGCAATATGCGGAGGGATGCGTCCATATGAGGAGTTCATGGTTGGTTGAAGAATTGGCTTAAATGTGGATGACATATGAGATGTTAGGTTGTGTGATGGTGAGATATATTAATCGACCAATCAATCATCGATAAAGGCTTGGGTCTTCCAAAAGTGAATCATCTGCATTATTGAACTTAAAATGTTGCTCCATTGGAAAAGAGCATGGCTTCGAACCTAGATATCCCATGTCTTCCAATATATCTAATGTATACTTGCATTGAGAAAGAAAAATCTTTTGTTTGGATCGAGCAATTTCAATGCCCAAGAAATATTTGAGAGCGCCGAGATCTTTAAGGAAAAATCGTTGATGAAAATTTTGTTTGAGGGCATAGATCTAATCAAGATTATCACATGCGATGATTATGTCATTTACATACATCAAGATGAACAAGTGATAAGTGGTCTTAGTTTTGGAGAATAAAGAGTAGTCGACCTTGGATTGAACAAAACCAATTTTCTTTAAATAAGAGGAGAGCTTCCTAGACCAATTTCACAAGGATTGTTTAAGATCGTAAAGGGACTTATATAGGCGGCAAACTGGGTGCGCCTCTTGATGAGAGAATCCAGGAGAGAGCCGCATGTATTCCTCTTCATCGAGATCACTATGAAGAAATGCATTGTTGACATCGATTTGAAAAATATGTCAATGACATAAAAGTAATGGCAAGGAGGCAACGAACGGTGACCATCTTGGCCACTAGAGCAAACGTCTCATTGTAATCAAGACCTTTGATTTGAGTGTACCCTTTGGCAATCAAGCGGGCTTTATAATGTTCAATAAAACCATCATACCAAAATTTAACTTTATAGACCCATTTGCAATCGACAAGATGCTTACCTTCAGGTAATGTCATCACCATCCAGGTATGGTTTGCCTCAAGTGCTCAGATTTCAGCAGCCATGGCATCACACTAATGTTGGTGTTTTATGGCTTGAGAAAATGTCTTTTGCTAAAAAACTTGAGTGATAGCGGCTAAGAAGGTTCGATGGAAAGGAGAGAATAGCTAATATGTAAAGTAATGGTTGAGAGGATGGTGAGTACTTGGAACCATGTCACATGAAGCATCTGATTGGAGTACGGGGGCTTCACAGTAAAAGTTGAAATCCTTGAGGTAAGAAGGTGGTTGGTGAGAATGATAAGATCGATGAAGTAGAGGCATGTCTTGGGTGTTGTGGGTGTCAAGAGGAATGGGTAGGTCATTTGAAACAGAGGGCGATAAAGAAGCATTGGGGGCATTTGGGATGGTGAAAAAAGGCTCAAGAGTTGAGGCAATGGGGATAATTCTTTGGATTAAAAAATGGGTATGGGTATGACATTATTGTCATCAATAGAAGGGGCTTTTTTATTGAAATGAAAAAATGTTTTAATAAAATTTGATATCTTTACTCATAAAAAACTTTTGAGATTCAAGATCATAAACTTTATAACCAACTTAACCGTATGAATATCCTATAAAGATGCATTGTTTGGCATGAGTATCAAATTTATGGATATGGTTGATGTTAAATGCGTAACATAAGCATCCAAATATGCCTAAATTATCATAATTCGGCACTTGGTTGTATAATGTCTCATAGGGAGCTTTACCCATCAAGGGTTTTGAGGAGAGATGATTAATAAGGTATCTGGAAGTAAGAACACATTCCCTTCAAAATTTGAATGGTAAATTTGATTGAAATCGAAGGGTTCGAGCCATATTCAATAAATCTCTATTTTTGCGTTCAACAACACCATTTTGTTATGGTGTTGTTATGCAACTATGTTGATGATTGATTCCATTTTCTCTAAGAAAAGTTTGCATGTCATTTGAAAAAAAATCAATTTCATTGTCGGATCTAATGCTTAAAGCATTGGTTTAAAATTGATTGTGAATTAACAAAATAAAATCTTTGATAACATTGAATGTCTCAGACTTATACCTCATGAGATAGACTCATGCGCATCTACTGTAGTCATCTACTATGGTTAAGAAAAATGGGCTCTTGACATAGAGGGAGTTTGATATGCACCCCATATGTCATAATGTAGTAACTTGAATGGTTTGGAAGAGGATATAGTCCCATGAGAAAATGGTAGCTTGGTTTGTTTAGCTTTATGACAAATGAAATAATTTTCATGAGAAATCTTGTCATTAACTTTATTAGAATTAATAAGAACTTGAAGAAAAGAATTTGATAAATGTCCAAGTCTAAGATGCCAAATGGAAGGAGATGAAGCATTTAAGGCATGATTACCACCGCTCTCAAGAATATAAAGATTCCCTTGCAACCTACCTGTTTTAATCATCATTTTCAAGTGTGGGTTCTGAAAAATACAATGATTTTCTTTAAACACAACATCATATTTCAAATCATGAATTAATTTACTAATGAAAAAGAGACTGAATTTGAAATGAGAAACATATAAAAAATTATGTAAAGTAATTGTAGAAGTCAATATGACATTGCCTGTATAAGTGATAGGGGTGGATGTCCCATCATGGAGGTCGATGGGTGGGAAGGAGATCGACACTAGGGAGGAAAGATTGGATATAAAATTTGTGATGTGACATGTGGCTCTTGAATCTATAATCCAACATTGAGATGCAAATAGACAAAGTGATGGTTTGAGTATATTATATGCAAGGTTGGCCATAGATGGAGTGTTTTGGTTACCTAGATTGACAATGGCCATAATCTTATCATATTGTTCTTGGGTAAGTTTAGGAAGAGAAGAACTGAAAGTTGGTTTTTCGGGTTCGATGGTGGAGGAACATGCATTAGCCTGGCTGGTGAAGCGAGCATTGGAAGAACCCCTTGATCGGTTAGGAAAACCATGAAAATAATAGCATTTTGACTTGATATGACCAAGATGCCCACAATGTTTGCATTTTGGTCTTGGACGTGTCTGGCCTATCTTCGATGTGTCAGCCTTGACAGGCAGATTGCCTCGATCGATTATTGTGGCAGTTGGTTCATGAGATGGCATGAGGCGAAGGTCGTTCTTCTTGAATAATCAATGAATAGGCCTTGGATATATTTGGCAAGGGTGTCACGAGGAGTAATTGACACTGGATGACACTAAAATTGTCATTAAGGCCCATCAGAAATTGAATGATCATTTCTCGTTGTTGGAGTTCTTGAATGACCTTCATGGCCCCACACGAGCAAGGTGAAATCTCAATATATATTGGCATTTTATCCCATAATCCCTTTAGCTTGGTAAAATACATCATTATTGGAGATTGTTCTTGCTTGAGAATGATTATCTTCTGTTGGATTTGATATATTCTAGGAGCATTCAATTAGGAAAACCTCTCACGGAGCTATGCCCAAACCTAAGTTGCGGTTTGAGCATAAATGGCGCTGGCTACTAAATCATTATGAATGGATTTGAGCAACCAGGATAACCCCATATTGTTGCATCGCTCTTATATGGCAACATTTAGTGATGATGATTTGGGTTTCGTGACCGATCCTTCGACAAAACCCAATTTATTCTTGGCACTTAGTGCCATAACTATAACTTTACTCTACATCGAGTAGTTGCTTCTAATGAGCTGTTACGATACTAAGGATATCCTTGGGTTATTCGAATGATGAAGAAAAAAGGGATTGATCGTTGTTTCTTGAGTGTTCTCAGATGAATCAACATTGTTTTTTATGCTATCTGACACCATAAACAAACAAAGATGCACGATGGAGGAATAAGAATCACCGATAGTGGCTTGGAAACATGCGATGACCAAAGTTCTAGTATGGCACTATGAAGGGCACAGAATCAAAGTCCCTGCTTTGATACCATGAAGAAAGAGCGAAGTGTAGTAAGAAACCAAGAAGAGAAAAAGGGGACGATGACTTTATTGGAATTCCCTTTTTTATTAACATCTGCAAGTTACAAGGTACAACTTATATACACAAGCCATCGGCCAGATCGACTCTCATCCTTTGGATGTAGGCAATGCTATATATTGTGCTGGTGACCATATAATTGTTAACTCGTTATCCATTGATAACGAGTTACACGAAAATAGGAAAAATCTCAACTATCGTTATCAATAGATAACGGGTAACACAAAAGTTGGAAAAAGCTTAACCAATATCCACGTATGTAGGTAATATTAACATATCGTTATCAAACGTAACGATTTGCCAACTAATATCCTCATACTCAGGTGATAACTCATTATCGAGTTATCTAAATCAACTAATATTATAAAAAAACAAAAGGAAAAAAAAAAACTCACTAGAAGCTAAAATGTTTGTTTTACTTTTTTCATTGGTCACATCTATATTTGTTCTTCTTTTGGTCGATGTGGCTTTTATGCCTTGTTTTTGTTTTTTTTTAAATGTCATACTTGCAAGTTTTGGTATCTGCAGAAGCATTTATCGGAAGATGGAAACAGTGGATGCTTTTCAAGCCTCGTCATAATCTATGTATCACTTCCAGTCATCAGAGTGTAGCAGTCACTATCACATTAACTAGAAATCTTAATGGTAATTTCATCATCTAGTTTCTCAGAGTTGGTAATGCAGTAGAGAACTTGATATAAAATAGATAGCATCCGTAACTATTTTTCGGTGATTAGTCATCCCTTTTCTCACCAGAATATGTGCAGTTGTTGGCAATAACTTGCGGTTCGTGGTTATTGCTATTATTTATATGGTTGAGAAATAAAAAAAGAAGCTTGGTAAGAGGAAGAAGTAAAAAATCTATGAAAGCTGAAGGTGGATGAAATAAATTCAGTGGCTTTAAATGTGAAAGGGCAGGAAAATCTTAGCATGTTTCCGGTTATTGATTCCTTTTCATGTCATTCTTATGGTTACAGCAAGAAAGCAATCTCCTTCTCATGGTTCTGGTTGTTGTTAAATTTTTGCCCATAAAATTCCTTGGATTGAACCTTTGAGTGTGTTTAGCAGCTGAAGAATTGCTTGCAAAGTTGTCTTTATGGTTGTTTGTAGTATGACCTCCCAATTGTATTATATATAGGCCAAAATTAGCCATTCAAAGGTAGCACCTAGAAAGCTGTTCCAGGCGTACACCTTCGTTTTGTTCATTCAGATGCTAGTGGATCTGCCTATTCTTTGTACCAGAAAGAGCATTTGTCCATCGTTTGTCATGTCTAAGTTGTTCGGTTCTCTCTCTCTCTCTCTCTCTCTCTCTCTCTCTCTCTCTCTCTCTCTCTCTATATATATATATATATATATATATATACACACACACGCGTGTGTGAAAACTTACTAAATCACATGACCTAATTGTTTTTTGGTCTGTTTCTTGTTTGTTTTTAATTTTTGACCGTACAAATGTGATCTGTGTTTGATTTTATAAGGATTTGATTCGACCCTGTGTAGATTTCTATAAGGTTTGAAAAATCAATAGTTTTTGAGGTTCCAATCTTTTTTTTTCACTGAAAAACATGATCTAGGTGTTTATTCCTAGTAATTTGATCAGCTTGGCGAACGCATATATGGGGTCAGAATAGCAAAAAACGCACTGAAAAAATCTGAAAAAACCATGTAACATGTTTTCATCACTTTATATGTTTGTGTGTATAAAGAGAGAGAGAGAGAGTAATTTGTTCCACCTACGGTCCACACGGTGTGGACAGTGCTGATTTTTAATGTTGCAAGTCATGTGTTGCACATGAAACTTTACAGATGTGTTCGGCATGTTTTCTTTGCTAGGAATCGATTGTTGGAGCTTTTTTTTTTTGACAAAAAAGAACAATTTTATGAACTTTGAAATTTATGAAAAATTTGAGTCGTTGATCTTTGAAATCTTATAAAAACCTGCTCACATATTATTCGAGAGAGAGATAAAGAGAGATTTGTGCCACCATGGAGGGCACACTGTATTTTTTTGCTTGACCCATAGGGATGCACATCTGATACCTGCATTTGTAGGAGGACCATGCATGTGATTAGCATGCTAGACTCCTTTTAAACAATCTCAGCCAAGAAAAATATAGCACAAAGACACGGTATGCATGCCCACAACTGTTGGATATGGCCATGGATACACCTACAGCCGTCGGATCATTGCTTTGGATAATTTAGTGAAAATGAGGGCTCTGATTTCAGCTCCTGAAATGTAAAACCCTGAAGGGTTTTTTTTTTTTTTTGCCTCTGGATAAATAACATTATACTAAAACATGAGATAATAAATTATATTTCCTTTAAAAAAAAAACATGAGACAATCCAGGATACATACACCAACAATGGTGATTTTTTCAATAATCACCGCACATCATGGTGATACATACATCATGGGGAGCCCCCTTGGGCTCCCTTTAAGGTCATCTCTGTACCACCTGGTACGGAGATGCCCTTCGCACAGGGTTGTGTGGTTTTGCAAATACAACTTAATCGACATGTAATGGTAGTTTTTAGTCATGCTAAGAGGCCTGATTCAAAGGCACTACGTTTTCGTATAGCTTAAGCTTCGTGGTATGAGTATATCTTCTGATAATGATGAAGCCTACCCAACAAGATAGCCCGAGACAGACTTGTCTTTTTTCTAGTGGCACCTGTGATTATAAGGCAAAGGATGCCTCTTGTAGGTTTATAATTAACTTGTTAGGTCTTGTCAACTTAGTGACTCAGACCGCCTTACCAGATGAACGGACCTCTAATTGGGTGCACGCCCATAAAGCTTTGTTCATTTTTTGTTTTTGAAAAGCAAGCTGGGTTAGGTGGACTCCTACCAAAACAACAGCCGCCCCTTGTAACAGAAGGATTCGATACTGGGCCTTACACGGGACCCGGTAGTATAAGGCATCGTTCATTTGATAGTGGGTGACTAGGGATGGCAGTGGACCGGGGGAAAGCGGGGCCCCGCCTCGCCCCGTTTGGACCAAGGATGAAGGGTATGAAACGGGGATGGAGGCGGGGACGAAGGTTAAAATCCATCCCCGTCCGGGGGTGGAGGCGGGGATGGACGTGCACTTTTCCCAGCAATATCCCCGCCCCGTCCCGCCTCATCCCCGTTTGAACCAGGGATGGAGGACATGAAACGGGGATGAAGGCGGGGGTGGATGATAAAATCCATCCCCGCCGGGGATGGAGGCGGGGGTGGAGACCTTGTCCCCCGCCCCGTCCTGCCCCACTGCCATCCCTATGGGTGACTCGTGAATGATTCCAAGTTGACAAGACGACACAAGTTTGAAAACCATAGGAAGTGTCTCTTACCTAAGGTCGAAGTTGGACGTACTTCCAAGTTGAAAGAAAAGACTTCAAAGGTTTTACCAACTAGAGACCGGTGAGTGATTGAGGGCTTCAAAGGTTCAACCTTTTTAAAACTTTCCAAAACCCAAAATTTTGAAAAAAATTGAAACTTTTTATTTAATATAAAATTTTGCATGATCCTCGAAAGTAATAGGCCAACAAGTTCATCTATGACCACATTTCAATCGTTCTAAATACTAGACGGCCCACCTGAGCGGAAGCACGAGTGTATATTAGCCTCCCAGTATCAGATCTAGTACAGAATCATCCATAAATAAAACTTGATTGGGGTCATTACTTTAAGGATTCCCACATGTAGAAAAATCTGAAAGACAAAATTTATTTAAGGTTTAAGACAATTAAGGAGTTACATAAAGATTTAAAGTTTTCAACCATAAGCATAACCAATGCAGAAATAAAAGGACAAAATTCAGAATTCTTCTCATTCTAAAATATTACAATTATTAAAACTTAAAGATCTAGACATAAAAGGTTAAATTGTTATAAGTTTATAAACATCAAAAATTGTCTGAGTCCTTCAAGAATCGTAATAGGTAAGAGTGGAGCCTTCAGCCATGCAAAAACCTGCACTTCGCTTCAGTCCTCAACAAGATTATCTGTAATGTTGTAGGACATCAACCACTTGCCTGTAGGAAACCCAAAACTAAACTTGGAGAATACAAATCAAGTTGTAAAGGTACAATCAAAATGTAATTCTCATCATTTAAAAAATGAGAGTCAAAGGAATCCATATTAAAACATACGCGTGATATTTAATCACATTTATCATCATTCATTCCATAACATTCAGAATTGCATAATTTATATGCATGAGACTCAAACTCATATTCATTTTCATTCATGGAATTCAACATTACAATTATTCATATCCATGATAAGTGTTCGCATAAATAAATGAGAATTCACAACACATATCATGCTTTGAAATGTAGTACAATGCAAAAGTTCATGAAAACATAAACATTCACTTTCTTTATCCTCAAAAGAAGCATGTTCATGTCCAACTCATGACTAAGACATGCATTATCTAAATTATAAATTCACATGGCATTTCTCAGAATATTTAAGCACTTTGCATTCACATATATAAATAAAACATACCTTATTCGACCTTTCCCGTGTGTCTCACACACACAAGCACCTCACGTGTAATAACCAAGCTTGTGGCTTGTATCAACAGGTCATATCATATGACCAATATAAACATATCTTTTTCATTCATATGTAACAAATCATATGCAATAATTATGCAAACTCTAGTAGTCTCTATATGTTCATGCATATGATAGCAGTGATTCTAAAAAATCTAATTCATTATTTCTCTTGTTTATTCATACTCATCTAGTATAAAAGAGGGTATTGACAGTATTTATTATTCTATATATTTTATTTGCCCTCTTGTGGCTTAACTGATTCTTTCCTGAGTGATTAAACCTTGTAATACATCGGTTGAGATAACGGACCTATGTTCTCAGGTTTTGGCCTACGCCAAACCAAAATCGCAGGCAAAAAATTGGGCATGCATCCTTAACTCTGCATAGTTGTGATACTACCACCTATGATTCATTGGTAGACTTGTCCCCTAACCTCTATGGGATGGGGACAAGAGGTACCTCCAGCCCTGAAAAACTCAATATGTCCTACGACGTTTGTACTAACCTTCCATCTCTAAGGAGGACAAGAGATAGGGACGAACTCAGCCATCTTAGAGAGCCCGACTTCACTGGCGCCTCAAATGGACCCATAGTCGAGGGTTATCTTTATTATTAAGTCATAAGTCAAAGTCAAATATTATCTCACAAGATAACCTTCTCATGCTCTTATGCATGATGTCAATAGTTTATGCCCTCTCACATGACTAAAATAGTTTATGCTATATGTATGACTGAATCTTACATGCTCTCATGCATGTACATGACATAATCATTTTCACTTTCATGCATGATCCTATTATGTCATGATTTATTCTACATATGTTCTCATGCATAATTCATTTCTAATATGCTTTCATGTATGATTCTTCTACATGTGTTACTATGCATGAACATGTCATAGATGATTCAAATTTTTTCATGTATAATACATGTTACATCATAAATTAGCACACAAACATGATATGCACTAACACATATATGTATTCACATGCATGATACATTTAATTAAAACATACACTCATGATACATGCTTTACGTATATGACATGTTTCACTCAGTTATTAATTTACACAAGTATTTAATACAATCATGTTAAACATATCAATTTATGCAATCATACATTTCACACAATGCACGTTCAAACATGTACCTGCAATAAACACACTTCATATCTCGCTATCTAAAATCATGATGAGTATGATCTCTGAACTACAAAAATAAGATCAATTTTATTCTCATATATTCAAATTATGCTCAGCATGATCTTTGAACTACAAACACAACAGTCCTAGACATCCACAACTAAGTGAGTATGTGAGCATATAACAGTGTGACATACAAGCACTTATATCTCCATACATTCAAATCATGCTCAGCGTGATCTCAGAACTACAAAAATAAGATCACTTTTATTTTCATATATTCAAATCATGCTCAGCATGATCTCCGAACTACAATCATAACAGTCCTAGATATCAATAACTAAGTGAGTGTGTGAGTAGGTGAGTGTTGTATATAATAAAATAAATATAGTGTGTGATGCATTTACACCACCTACTTACCACGTGTATTTATCTGATTTTCATTCATATGTATTGCATTTATTGTGCACAACATTTTTTTTGCCATAAGCGATACTTAGCAATAAGTATCATATATCCCTTTTTTTGTACCTGCAAATCAATTAATACAATGTAATATATTTACCTCTAAGCATTATCTACTATTAAAACTAAACTACTAATTTAACTATGCAATAATTCATACTTGACATAATACTGGAATATATTAGATTGATATCAAACAACAAGAATTTTCATTCTACAAATTTAGTTTAGGAATCCTACCTTTGCAACACGATAAAAAGTAGCAAAACTCGAAAACCAAGAAGTTCCATAAAAAACCGCAATCGATTTTCTACGCAGGCAAAATACAACACTTGGTGCGCGACACACAACACCCAGCGAAAACTCCAAAATGGATCAGCTAGTAGTCCTCACAATAAGAGAGTGCTATAGTGTTCAGCCCACCATTAAGTGTGAAAACAATCCAGATCTGTTGGGCATGAATCCCTATGCAAAAGAACACGCAAACATTCATGAAAAAACCTAGTTAGGGTCATACGGTTGAGGCAAAAACACTCGATTTATAGAGAACAAATATGCCTTCAACAAAAGAAAGAAAATAGAGAAAGAAAACTCAGTAATACTTTAAAAAAAATGGCAAATGAACAATGACAAACACATTTGGGCCAACCACATATTGTTCCATATATTCCATCACGTTTATCATTGAAGGGGACTCCAAACATGTTTTATTGAATAATTGTAAAGACATGCATTCATATGTTTGCAAATGTTCCTTTCATGTCCTTGCAACTTGCCAATGAGTCCATATTGTTTCTCGCCCACGAATAGATCTTAAATTTCCGTAGGACCAACGGCAGATCAGCAAAAGATAGCACTCAATTACCAAACCCCATGAATTGTAACACCGAACCCCAAACGAATAATACAACAAATCCCAGAGACAATCAGAGATCAAGCCAAATCCACACACCGAACACAAATCAAGATGTTGAAATTAAGCAAAAACGGGAGTTCAATTTCAAATTAGGGTAGTTCCCCCAACCAACAATGCTAATTGAAACCCGTCATCAAATTAGAAGAGACACCAAAAGATCTCTGATCAAAAATAATGAAACATGCTAAAGTAAAGCAAACCCATTGAGTTCAAGGAGACAACCCAGAGTTACTATGTACTCGGATAAATGAAGAGGGATGTAAGTAGTTTAGGGGTGAAGGGAACCCCTAGTAGGGGTAGAAGAAAGGAGGAAGGAGGAATTTGATGATGGACTTACCAACAAACCCTCACGGCCGGAGAAAACTCCAGCAGTGGCTGGCTCGTGACTCTCGACGGTTGGCTCTCGAACAGGAAGAAGAAGGGGTGAATCTCGGCGGCGGCGATGACACGATAGTGGCACAAGGTTGGCCTCTGGTCTCCATCCAAATGGGGAAGAAAAGCAGGAGAAAGGAAGGGGAAGAAGGAGAAGAGAGGGGAGTCTGTAGAGGGAGAGAAAGAACGGGGTGTCGGCTGGGATAGGGAACGGAAAGAAAAGAGAGGGGCTCAGGGTTACGGGTTCTTTTGTTGCGTGAATGGTGTTGGGTCTGGATCAGGCCCGGTTTGGGTTCGGTTCCCACACTACCATACTACAACAAATTGCCCTAATAAGATTTAACTAATCATGATTTAATTTATTTTTCTTTTTAAAAATTACAAAGTTCGAATATATATTCCAATGAATATTTAAATTTAAGGAAAGTAGTCCTTATTATGAAACTGGGTCAACCCATTGGGTCCGAACCCACTTGAACACCAGATCCATTCAAAATTTCCTAATTTTTCTAAAATTTATTTTATTTTATTATTTATTTATCCTATTAGCACCAAAATGGTTATACTAATTCTAAATAGTTCATAGTTTTGATATTTTTCTAAAATTGTGATTTGTTAATTAAAATTTTTCTCATAAATTATTTTATGACAAAAATACCTTTCATTAGAATTTCTTTTGAAATCCACCAAAATGCATCTAGTTGCATTCAAAAGACATTGAAAACACCTAGATTAGTTTGTGACCTTTTAAAATAATTAATTTTCAGGATATATTAAATATTTTTATAATATTTTATCTAAAGATATTCTTGAAACAACCATTTTACCCTTACTGGTCGGAAAGATATAATTAAGTATAAACTACCCAAAATTGACATAAAAAAATAGAAGTACATTTTTAACTCAACATTAAAGCTAATTCTTTATTTATTTAAAATCTCAAAATTTTACAGGTTTTACAAGAATTGACTAGGATCTTGCAAGTCAGGTTCATCATGGGCCTGTTTGAAAACCCCTATGCTGATTACAGTTTGGTCAATGAACTTGGTAGACAAGTCTGTTTCCTTCATATAACCATTGCATTTGCCATCCCTGCTAGTTATGAATTATCCAGGATCTTAACACTTGGCCAGAAATTAAGAGAAAAGTTTCTGATGACAGGCTCATAAAGAATTGGCTAGGGAAGGAGTTAGGAAATCCCTTGTCTTGCTTAAGAATGGAAAACCCGGTGACAAGCCTTTATTGCCACTTGACTAGAAGGCTCCTAAGATCCTTGTTGCTGGTACTCATGCTGACAACTTGGGCTACCAATGTGGTGGATGGGCAATTCAATGGCAAGGTGTATGTGTAAACAATGTCACCAAAGGTACGTACTCCTTTGCTATTATATATATATATATATATATATATATATATATATATAGAGAGAGAGAGAGAGAGAGAGAGAGAGAGACCTACCAGATAGAAAATGTACCAACTAGGAATTTTTTTTGTGTTTTTTTGAAATTCTGACCTTACAGATGTGTTCAGCATGATTGATTTACTAGAAATTGGCACTTGGATCATGCATTTTGGATGAAGAAAATGGGATTTGAAGCCTCAAACATTTATGAAAATTGTAGACCGCTGATTTTTGAACCTTATAAAAACCTTATATATATATATGTATATATATATATATATATGTATATATATATATATATATGTATATATATATATGGCAACTAGAATAAGTTAACTGAAAATTATTTGAACCAGAGTATGAACCGAGATTTTCATGGGGTTTTTAATTTTTTTCTTAAATTTCACTGTCCAGATAGGCTCTAGATGCTTCTTTTTTATAGAAACAGTCGTTTTATAGAAACAGACTCTTGGATCTAGATGCTTTGTTTTTTCTTAATTTTTTAAGGCTTGAAAATCAACAGCTCAAAATTTCCATAAATATTCAAGCATCTAAAAATAGCATTGTTTCATCGAAAATACATAATCCAACAGTTGATTCCTAGCAAATTGACCAGGCCGATTGCTCTGCAAAGTTGGATTTGCAAAACCTGTTGGAAATGCCTAGTTCACACTCCAGTTAACATATTATAGTGATCCTATATATTTTCGTGTGTAACATTTTAACCAAAAAAATTTGTTTCTTGTAGGAACAACTGTCCTTAGTGCAGTGAAATCGATAGTGAGCCCTTAGACCACGGTTGTGTATGAAACGAACCCTGATGCTGACTTTGTCCAGAAGGGAGGATTCTCTTATGCTGTTGTGGTTGGTGGTGAGATTCCTTACGCAGAAACAGCCGGTGACAGCAAGAACCTGACCATTCCTGAGCCTGATCCTTCAGTTATCCGGAATGTCTGCGGGTCTGTGAAGTGTGTGGTGGTCATCATTTCAGGCAGGCCAGTAGTCATTGAGCCGTATGTATCACATATTGATGCATTGGTCGCCGCGTGGTTGCCGGGGACGGAAGGCCAATGCATTGCAGATGTGCTCTTTGGTGACTATAGTTTCTCAGGCAAGCTGCCCCGGACATGGTTCAAAAGTCATGATTAACTCCCAATGAATGTTGGTGACAAGCACTATGATCCACTGTTCCCGTTCGGCTTCGGCCTGACCACATCCCCAGCAAAGTAGAGGAGACTTTAGTTGGTTTCAAGCATTTGTCTATAAGGTTTGGTCTTGTAGTTTAATTATCTTTACAGTACATTGTCTGTAGAAATAACACATCCAATTATATATTAGTTTTTTCGACAACACATCCAATTATATATTAGGAGAAACGGTACAAGTTTTTTTTTCTTTTTCTTTTTTTGGTGTGTGTGTGTGTGTGGGTGTGGGTGTGTGGGTGTGTGTGTGTGGGGGGGGGGGGGGGGGGGGGGGGGGGGTTACTCTTTGCTTAAATTTCAATTTAATCAATAAGAAGTCATTTTCTTATTAAATGTCAATTTTTACTCTTTACCATCTCACTTTGTTTGCTCAAAGTATACTCTTGTTGCCCTGCCTAGAAATATTTAGTTTTAGAACCCAAGATAGGGAACCAAGTTCTACACAGTTTTCAAACTTTTGTTGGTCTGTTACATGCCACCTAACCAGTTCTGGTTAAACAAGTCTTGTACAAGACTAACTGACCGTATGCAACTAGGTTTTGCTTTTTCTTGGTTGTCATCACCATTTTCTTTTTTTAATAATCCGAGGGAACCTATGTCACCTGGGTACGGGTGTGGGTACGGAGGGTACGACGCAACAATTCTAAAAATGTAGGTATGGGCCGGGGTGGCAATCGGATCGGGTTGGCTGGTTGGTATGTGGCAAACACGAACCCAACCCATTTATTAAACGGGTAACCCAACACGACATGGTTAACCCGTTTAATAAACGGGTTGGTGGGCGGGTCAGAGTCGGGTAAACAGGTTGGCGGGTCGGGTTCGAGTAAACGGGTTGACCCATCTGCCTAACTTGTTTATTAAACGGGTCAAACGGGTTGGCGGGTTGGTGTACCCCTAACACAAACCCGACCCGTTTAATAAACGGGTTAGGCGGGTCAACCCGTTTACGACACAAACCCGTTTAAGCCAAACCCGAACCCGGCTAAGAAGCAGGTTGGCGGGTCGGGTTGGTGGGTCGTGTCAGATATAAACTAAATACAAACTGGAGGGTAAGTGTGTAGGGAAAAATGGAGTTTCCATGTGATATAGGAGGGAACCCTGTCCCCTCCCCCCACCCCCAAATCACGCACTGCACATTGGCTGGACTTTGGATGGTAAAATCATTAAGATCCCCCCCTGCCAACCGGAAAGTACACCCCAGCTTCGACCTTGTGGCAAAGGACGTAGCCTGTGGGTTTCAAACTTGTGACATCTTGTCAACAATCCCTACTAGATAGTGGAGCCCTTGTGGGCTTGCTGTCATCACCATTAACTAATGGTCAAGTCTTATTTTCAAATGTCTCGTTATTTTTCCCTTGTTGCTCTTTCAAAAGAAATTTGTTCAGAGCCAAAGCTTTGAAAATGTACTTCCATGTTGGTAGTAGCTTTGAGATTTGTGGAGGACGATTATCGAATTTTTAAGAGAGGATACTTTTGTCATGTAGAAATGAGATTGGTGAACCTGAACTCCCAACTGGTTCATCCATCCTCATTCTTGGATTGAACTTTCCATCTCCAATCAAGACAATGAAGGAAAAAATATTTATGGATGTCAACAGCTGGAATGTATGTTGGCTATCTAATCGAATCTGTATCCATTTAGTCTGATCAGTAAGGGCATAACATTCACAAATACTAATCGATGCAATCTAGAATTTTACATCCAAATCCAATTACATGTAATATGCATATCAAACTAGCAAGCTAAGATTTAGTAATAACTTTTGTCATTCGAATGTGATTAGGGTTCCAATTATCTAAACTGAATCCAACCCGTTTACATCCATAACACTTTTTGAGAGTTTACATCCTTATGATATTTTCTTTAACATAGGGAGAGAAATTTCTCAGTACTATGAAGAAAACCTTACTGTTGTTTGAGCTACTCTGGAATTTCAATTAATTTGGCTAGCTCAGAGAGAGAGAGAGAGAGGGGGGGAGGGGTGGGTTTGCTTAGGCTTTAGCTGAATTAACTAGATTCATAACCATGTTGCACTCTCTTTTTTTCAGAAAATTATACCACATACTTGAGCTCCCTGGAAACTTCATATGAATTAGCAAGCTTATATGGGAATGCAGCGTGAGCCCTTCCCTATAAATATTAGCCAAGATCATTTCAAATCCGACAGTTTTTTTTCTTTTTCTTTTTCTTGTAGGTTATGACATGGAAAAACCACACCCAGGATTGGAGACCTGACCACACTGATCTTAGCCTGCGATACGGTGGTCATTCCCGCAGCATAAAACTCCGCCAGCACCCCCTCGACCCCCAAGGAACCTCTGTGCTTAGTCTTGCCAAAGGAAGCACCCACATGTCATTCAAACTCAGGGTAGAGGGAGACCTTTTCCACGGGCCTGAGACCATGTGGGCGACCCCTTGGGGTCTAAATCCAACAGGTGTTATCCAACTAAAAGAAGAAAGAACAAAGTACTAAATGACTACCAGAAAGATAAACATAGAGCAAGAAATAATATAGATCATACCCAGTCATGAAGCAGAGTAAGTCAACACATTTATTAAGATAGATCTACAACACTATCAAGCATGTCCAAAATGGTGCACTTAACAAAAATGCAACCTTTATATTAGTACAAGTACATAAAGCCAGCAAAAAAGGTACCTCTTCAACTGAAGAGCTGCATTTCCATTGCCACTGTTATGCAGTCGACGTTTTCTCAGCCTCCTCCCCGGTAGGCCCAACTGTTGCTTCTGATTCAGTCATACTCTTATCCTTGGTCTCCATCATGTTGGTCTTGCCTTCATCTTTGGAATTTTTAGTCACATTCTTATCCTCAAGCTCCTTGATCATCTTCAAGATCTCTGTTTTCTCTAACAGCAAAGCTCCCATCTTGGTGTCAATCTTTTCTAGTTTCTTTCTCATTTTATCAACATCATTCAACTTCACTTTCTTTTCACACCTTCTCTTCTTATCCACTTTCTTGACCTTCTTCTCTTCTTGTTTCTCACCCTCACTCACGGGTTCCCCTCTGTCTGGAGCCTCACCACTTTCAAATGTCTTCTCTTCTGCCTTCTTCCCCCCATCATCAGAAGCATCACCGGCCATCTTCTTCTTATCTTTCTCCTTTAATCCTTTGTCATTCACTTTCTTCTCTTTCTCCTTTAATCCTTTGTCTTTCACTTTCTTCTCTTTTTTCTTTTGTTTGTCTTCCTTTAGTTCCTTCTCAACATCCTTGTCACTTTCCTTCTTCTCCTCACCCTCCCTGGCAGCTTCATCTTTGTGATCCTTGTTCTTATCATCTTTAGTTTTCTTCTCCTTTTTTCCCTCCCCCTCAGAAACATCACTGCCCTTATGTTTCTTTTGTTTCTCCTTTCTCACTCCATTGTCCTGTAGGTTATCATCAGTCTCTTTTTGTTCTCCACCTTCTATCTTTCTTTCCTTCTCCACATCTTCACTTTCCTTCCGTTCCTTCTCTTTCTTCACATGCTCCTTTCCTTCATGTTCACCTTCCTTTGGACTTCCATGCTTTTCCTTCTTGGATTTTTCTTTTTTCTTTCCCTCTTTTTCATCCTTGTCTTCCTTCAGTTCAATATCTTTATCCATTGTTTTCTCATTTCCATGTTCCACCTTTGCTTCTTTTTCTCCATTTGCATCATTCTTCTGCACCACCCCCTTGGCCTTTGCTTGCATGACTTCCCTTTTCTTCTTCTTTTTTTCTTCCCCTTCAAACTCCCCATCCTTATCTTTTTTCTTCTCTTTTTTTTTCTCCTTCTTCTCCTTCCCCTCATCTTGGGTGTCATTCTCTTCAGTTCCATCATCTTCATCTGTTCTTTTGTTCTTTTTCTTTTTCTCCTCATCTCTTCCAGTCTCTCCGTCCTTTTCCTTATCTTTGTGTTTTTTTGTCTTTTTGTCTTTCACTTCACCTTTCTCATCCTTCGCCTTACCTTCCATGTTGGGCTCCCCATCCTTATTTTTGCCTCTTTTTTTCACCTCTTTTTTCTTCTCTTTTTCTTCCACCTCCCCTGCTTCCTTGTCTTTGAAGTCGAGCCCTTTGTCCTTGTTCTTATCCTTGTGTTTTTTCTCTTTTTTCTCTACCTTTTCTTTGCACTCCCCATCCTTCAGCACAGCCTTATTCTTCACTTCCAGCTCCATCTCTTGCTTCTCTTCCTTATCCATATTTGATTCTTTTGTGTGAGTCTTAATTTTGATATGCAGCTCTTGTTTATCTTCAGTTTTTTCTGACATTCATGAAACACATGACAGGAATCAAAAAACTGAATTTTTTTGTCCCAGATAGCCTCCTGAAAGTGGAAACACTAAAAATGTTCTTAGTGCTTACAATCTTAATTAATGACAAACTTAAAAAAAGAGATGTAAAGTACAGACAGTTATGATCAAACACAGGTACACTAAGAAGAATTATGAATCAGCAAGAGGAAGTACATGATTATATTATCAACCAGGTGAGGTTTGCGGATGAGTTTGCAGTTCCAAAAGCCCAATTAGACACTAATAAAGCTTTTTTTTTATATTCCTTTAATAAAGCTTTTGAAGATAAGTTTTCTTCCCCCTCCCCCAAACTAGATGCAGAGAGATTTATTATGACAACCATCATAGCATCTCTTTTCCAACTAGACACGGAGATTTGTATTAACAACCATCATTTTGTGTCTCACCATTTCTGTAAATGCAAAGTTGTAGTACAACCTATGTCACATGGGTGCAGGTGCGGGTGCGACACGGGTGCAGCACAATTTTAAAAATTTTGGACACGGGGACTCGGCTATATATATATATATATATATATATATATATATATATCCTGTGTGCATATATGTGGATATTGTCCTCTAAAGTTTGGCACCAACATGAGTGTTTTTATAAACTTTGCAAATTGTACTTTTGCCCTTGCAGAAAGGGGGGTCCAGGGGGAAGCGCCCCTGGCGGGAGGGCGTAGGGGGGCAGCGCCCCCCGGAATTTTTTTTTTCCAGGGGCTTATGTTTGAGGCTTCGTTGCAAAAAATGTACATACTGCCAAGAAAAGGAAAAGATAGAAATGTCAAAATTTCTCAAAAAAATTGTCTGCACATAATTATGATGGTTATTTGTAGTGAACCATCCTTGACATGCATGGGCAGGGATCTCGCACCCAATTTGACAGGACAAGAAATCACATAATGAAGACTTTCAATTCCAGAAATCCCACCATAACAAAATCTTAACACAAAGTCCTTAATTTAACAGAACTACTAAAAGGACCAACAGAGACTCCAATTATTCTAGCAACATTTAACACAAAATGAGAGTAGCTTAAGAAAACCCAGTTCAACCAGAATAAGCGGTGACTCAGAAGCCCCAGAAATGTTTTTTTTTGTTTTTTACCTTAAAATGGACAATTTTTGGACTCGGTCAATGTTGACTGAGTCCAAAAAAGGACGGACTCGGCCTCGACTCGTTGACCGAGTTCGGGCCGAGTCCGAAGCCACACCCGTGTCGGGGCGTGTCGACTCGGGTGCGGCGCCTCCCTAGCCGAGTCCGTGTGACATAGAGTACAACTTTTTTGCCACTCAAAAAAATATATATTACATGAATCAATCAGCCTGTTTCCATTACGTAGACACCCAATTTTTTATAATCCTTTGGGAAATATATTTCCTCAGGTTCCAAGGTGAAAATACTGAAAGTCCTAGGATATTTCACGCATCCAAGCTTAGGAAAACTGTAGAATTTCAGAAAAAAAAACAAAAATTCCTCTTTTCTCTTTGGACGGCAAATACTTCCGTTGTCCAGTGACGAGACGGCAAAGTATCCTTGTCGTCCAGCTCCAAGATGAGAACAGCAAAGACCTTTTGTCGTTAAGCAATGTGACAGCAAAGATTGTTTGCCATCCATGAGTGGGACGGCAAGCGTTGGGATGACACAGTCTCTTTGTCGTCTGTTATCATGACGGCAAATCACTTTGTCGTCCAATACGCCGAATGTGGGGATAAGCCATGAGGCTTATCCTTATCCTATCCTAACCATCCTAGACGTATTTTCTGAGCAAAACTCTACATGGGATGAACTTTATCCCAAGGTTGCCAAACTAGGAAGCGGGAAACGATACGGGAAGCGAAAGCGAGAAGCGAGGCATTTTAAAATTTAAAGGAAGTGGGGAGCGAAGTATCAATTTGAAAGAGAAATATGAATAAAAAATGAAGCAATATGGTAACTGAATAGGAATCAAACAAGAAACAACTAAAAACTAGAATAAAATTGATCATTCTTATATTTCATGATTTTTCAATAAAGAGTTAATTTTTTGTTAAAATCTAACAATGAAGGTTACCAATTTAGAGAAAGCAGATGGAAAGTGAGAGAAAATATATGAAAAACATGAAAAAAAAATATGAAAAAAGCATATAGAAAGCATAGACCAGAGTTACCAGAAGCGCATGTACAGTAGGGGAAGCACGCTTCCCCAATACGTGCTTCGGAAGCGCGAAACGCGGCGCTTCTGAAATGCACAGGGAAGCGCACATTTATTTTGGGAAGCACTTACCCCATCAAAGGGGTATGTGCACCCCATTAATGGGGTACGTGCACCCCTTTAATGTGGTGCGTGCACCCCTTTCTCGGGGTACGCGTACCCCTTTAATGTGGAACGTGCACCCCATTAAAGGGGTACATACACCCCATTAAAGGGGTACGCAGGGTGCGATTTGCTGTTTTATCCTTTTTGTTGAAGTTTTTTTTCAAAAAAATTAAAAGAACGAGTTTTTTTAGTAAGGACAAAAAAGAGATTTTGAAAAACCCGTGAAAACAAAACTCGAAAGGGTTTAGGGTTTTTTTTTCATGCCTCTGCTGAATCCGAGTCTCCTTCTCCCTTCTCTCCTCTCTTTGGCAACCGATCGACGGAATCCAAAATTCGGCGACCTGCACCGACGTCCGGCGACCTCCATCGTCCGACAATGAATCCATTCAGGTACGTACCCGTTTCTCCATCTCCTCTCTCCATCACGTATCTCCCATGACTCTCCATCTCTTCCTGGAACTTCCAGTTCCAATCGAAGCATATGGATCCGTAAATCTTTCTGGGAACATGGTCAACCATAAATTCTCGAAAAAAGGGGGGGCCCGCCCCTTCTTCCGTAAAGTCGACCTCTTTGTTTTCGCCAGTGCTGACGCAGTGCGCGTGTAGATAAGGAAAGCAAAATCCCAGTGGGGGAAGGGGGGGGGCGGTGCCTTTCTTTGACTGTCGTCACTCCTAGTTGTTTGTCAGTCACACCTTGATTCTACAGGCTGGTGCAGTTTAGCAGTGTCAGTGGCGATTTTATCGGATGTGCTTGTCGAAGACACAGAATGCTCGTATCGACTGGTTCAATGGAGAGGAGAGGTGGAAGAGTGACGTTTTTTTCTTATGTTCGTGATTCTTCATCTACCGATGCAGAAAATGATCCAGTTTTCCATTTCCATTCCCATATAGAGTACGAGAGCAAAATGTGTGTTGTTGGTTGTTTGCAGAAACACTCACTGTTTTTAAGGGTTTCATTCTTCATGGAATACCACCCGGTTGTTGTTCGATGTTGGAAAGAGCTGATACATTTTTTTCTTCTTCATATTTGTTTAAGTTACTAATCCCTATGGGATTCGAGCTCAGGAACTCTTAGTATGATAGAGCAAATAAGTTGCAGAATCTGCAAAATAAGCTACAGAATCTGCAGAATGATATTTATGAATGATAGACAGAAATATCTTGAAATTGGATTTACTTTACACTGCAGAATTTGCAAATAAGCTTTACACATCAATAGGATTTTCTTCGTATTTTTGCACAGAGTGGGTTTACTTCTTTAGTCTTTCTATCAACTCGTTGCATCAGAGCCACTGAGTTTATACTGTCAGAATAGTGCTATAATGCAAAACATACTAATGTATGTTATACTTTCATGATCAATGTTGTGTTTATTTTCTTTTATGTCTTTTATCCAGGAATTAACGTGTGATTTTTTGTAATCTATAACATCCTAATGGATTTGTTTCTTGTTTGATAATTTGGCTAAATAGATTTTACCTTTGACTAATAACATAATTTCAACTTTCAACTTTCATTTTTTGCTAGTATATATTAATGTGCATACAGTTTAGAACTTTTAACTTATAATTTACAGTTTAGAACTTTATAGCTTAAAAAATTAACTATATCTCTATGCAATCTTTGAGTTTAATGATTTCTCATTTTCTATGTTACAGAGATCACAAGATTTACAACAATCACAACATCAAATAAGAAGTCATTTGATTATTTCATTGAAAAAGTACATTTTTTAATCAAATTTATTTGTTTTCTTAATGCATTATTTAGTGCTTTCATGCATTTGTTAAATGGTTGCAACAAGAATGTGAATTATGATCTTCTCTTGATGTATTGTTTTTTAAATGTTTGACAGTTCCAATATGATGCATTTATTAGATAATTGCAACTTATATTATTTATTATCTTAGATACATGTTTTATTTTGTCAATGATGACATAAATCTTGTTTTTTGATAAAATAAAAATATATAATTACATTTTTGCTTTCCTTTCGATTCTTATTCGCTTCTTTTTTGTTTCTCACTCGAATCCTAGGTCGCTTCCTTCTTCGCTTCGGGTTCGCTTCCGAGACGCTTCCTAGGTCGTTTCTGAGTCGTCCCTTGCTTCTCACTTCCTAAAATTTTAGAAGTGCCTCGCTTCCCGCTTCTGCTTCCCGTATCGCTTCCCGCTCCCGCTTCCTAGTCTGGCAACTCTGGCATAGACTATGTGTGTGGGAAGCATAGAAGAAGCATAGGGGAATCGAGATTCCCATGAAGTTTCGGAAGCGAGGAGTATCACGCTTCCGAAGCGAGTTTTCGGGAAGCGAGCTTCCTACCTACCTAAGAAGCTTCTAGTAACTTTGTTTTATCCCCTCTTTGGAATAAATACAAATCCATTTGGGTTGGATTCGAATCCAAAAAAATCTGTGATTCACATCACATCCATGATTCTTATAAAATAGGGGTACACCCCTAAAGCCTGAATCATCTGAAAATCCCATGTCTGAGTACTGGCCCTAGAGAGAACGTCTACCCTAGCCTCGCCCTCACTTTGTCCCATTTTCAATCCCTCAACTACCATACCCTACGTGGAGGTGTTATAGACGGAGAAAAATCAGTCGGAGCATAAAGGACAAACAGGCCCCAAAGTCAAAGAAAGGTGGTTTTCAAATCAATTTGCTTGTTTTTTCATCTATGTTAATTTTTATATTTATTTTGTTTTGTAAGTGCTCATACATGCTTGATCTTGCTTTCATATCTCGTTTCACGAGGGGTTGAAATCTCGAACCTGGGTTTTCTCGATGATGAGCTTCGAGCTTCGGAGGTTTAAACATTCATCTGCTTTACCTTGTGGAGGACAGTCGAGGCTTGAAACGAGCGTCCAACATCTTTTAAACAAATTTGAAAAGGATTTTGTGAAATCAAGGTGAGTGCAAATTCTTTTTACCTGCAAAATTTTTGCTAAAATAATAATTGTGTTTATAACTCCGCCTGTGTATAACTGTTTAGTTATACACTGCCGGTCCCAAGCCCGAACAAAGGAAGAGGGTTGTGGTAGGCCAGTGACAGCCAGCATAAAAACTTAATCATACCCTATGAATATGAACCAATATGAGAATTTCGTTGGGGTGTTCCCTACTGAGCGACGCGTTGTACTCTATAGGCCCGGAGGCAGTGATAAATGGGCAAGGGTTGCTAGGTCGTCGCCCAGAAGCGACGGGTCACACCGGCGCCCGGGTGTGGTGTCAAATAGACAAGGGTTCACTCACTTTGTTGGACGGGTGGGGGTAAAGAAGTTAGTCCAAGACCATAAAATTAGGTTAGTCACTTGGAACATAGGGTCTTTAACTGGTTTGTAGAGTTAGTAGATGTTATGTGTAGGAGAAAGATTGATATTTTATGTCTACAAGAGACCAAATGGGTAGGTGAGAAAGCAAAAGTGATAGAACCTTGGGGGTATAAGATTTGATATACGGGAATAAATAGGAATAAGAATAGAATAGGGATTGTTATGAGTCGTGAGTTTATAGATAACGTAGTTGAAGTCCGTAGGAAGGGTGATAGGATTTTACTTATTAAATTAGTATTAGGTACGGATATTATTAATATTATTAGTGTTTATACACCTCAAGTAGGTTTAGATGATTCCATTAAGTGTCAATTTTGGAAAGATTTAGATGGAGTAGTACAAGGGATATCTTATGGAGAAAAGCTTTTCATCGACGGTGACCTTAATGGACATGTAGGCATTAGTAGGGATGGATTTAAGAGTATCCATGGAGGCTATGGTATAGGAGAAAGAAACGAAAGTGGAGAAAGAATTTTAGATTTTGGTTTGTCCTATGATATGATCATAGCAAACACTTGGCTTAGGAAGAGGGAGTCTCACCTAGTAACATTTAAAAGTGGGGTTAATACGAGTCAGATATATTTTTTCCTACTTAGAAAGAGAGATAGGGGTTGTTGCATCGATTGTAAGGTTATACCGAGAGAAAGTGTAGCTACACAACATAGAGTCTTAATTTTAGATCTTAGAATTAGACAATGCCACAAAAGGGATAGACATAGGATAGATCCTAGAATTAAGTGCCGGGCATTGAAAGGAGCTAAACAAGGAATGTTTGTAGAGCAGGTAGTTAAGAAAGTTGATTGGTGTCTCGAGGATGATCCAGAATCAATGTGGAATAAGATAGCGGGTGGCATGAGAAAGGGGGCTAAGGAGTTATTGGGTGAGTCTAAAGGCGGTGCACCGCTAGGTAAGGATACATCATGGTGGAACGAGGATGTCAAATTAGCTATTAAGGTTAAAAGAGAGTGTTATAGAAATCTAAGAGTCATGATGATGAGAATTTGGAGAAGTATATAATAGCAAAGAAGGAAGCTAAAAAAGTACTTCGAAATGCGAGGGATAAGGTATATAAGAAGGTTTATGACAAGTTGGATACCAAAGAGGGTGAGAAGGATATTTATAGGCTTGCAAAGATGAGAGATAGGAAATCGAGGGATTTGGGTATGGTTAGATGTATCAAAGATGAAACACAAAGGGTTTTAGTCAAAGATGAGAAGATTAAGGAGAGATGGAAAGATTATTTTGATAAGCTATTTAATGGAAGTCATGCTCAGGATCTTGGAGACTTCTTCATTCCTTTTCATGAGATGAATCGTGACTTCATGCGCAAAATTCAAAAGAAAGAAATTGCAGAGGCTTTGAAGAAAATGAAATCAAGAAGGGCAATTGGCCCAGATGGTATACCTATCGAGGCTTGGAAATGCTTGGGAGAGAAAGGTTTAGAATGGTTGACAAATCTTTTTAACAAGATTTGGCGGAAAAATAAGATGCCTAATGAGTGGAGGAAGAGTACTTTGGTGCCTCTATATAAGAATAAGGGTGATATACAAGATTGCACAAACTATGGTACTATAAAACTCATGAGTCATACTATAAAACTTTGGGAGAGGGTGATTGAGTCTAGGTTGTCATGATATCGGAGAATCAATTTGGTTTTATGCCTGGAAGATCAACTATGGAAGCTATACATCTTCTTAGACAATTTATTGAGAGATATAGAGAGAGGAACAAAGATTTGCATATGGTTTTTATTGATCTGGAGAAGGCATGTGATAGAGTACCTAGGGACGTTCTCTGGTGGACAATGATGAAGAAAGGTGTTTCTCTCAAGTACATTAGTATAATTAAAGATATGTATGAAGGAGTAGTAACCAATGTCCGCACTTGTCGAGGGGTGACAACCAATTTTCCTATAACGGTTGGGTTACATCAAGGATCTGCTTTAAGCCCTTTCCTATTTGCTATAGTGATGGATAAGCTTACGAGATCAACTCAAGAAAATGTGTCGTGGTGTATGTTGTTTGCTGATGATATTGTTTTGATTGATGAGTCTAGAGTTGGGGTTAATGCTAAGTTAGAATTATGGAGACAGACATTGGAAGCAAGAGGTTTTAAGTTGAGTAAGAGTAAGACAGAATATATGGAATGTCGGTTTAGTAAGCAACGAAGTAGTGATGGGAGTGTAGTGAAGCTTGGTGAGCAAGAAATACTATTGGATGATTGTTTCAAATATTTGGGATCTATCATTCAAAAGTATGGAGAAATTGATGGAGATGTAAATCATAGGATAAAGGTTGGGTGGATGAAATAGAAAAGTACAACTGGAGTGTTGTGCGATCCTAGAATGCCATTGCGGTTGAAGGAAAAGTTTTATAGGACGACTATTAAGCCCGCTTTACTATATGGTACGGAATGTTGGGCTGCCAAGAGACATCATATTCAAAAAATGAGTGTAGCTGAGATGCGTATGCTTAGATGGATGTGTGGAAATACAATAAAAGATAAGATTTGGAACGAGGAGATATGTAAGAAGGTAGGTGTTGCACCCATTGAAAATAAGATGAGAGAGAATCGTTTACGGTGGTTTGGACATATTCGGCGAAGGCCTAATGATGCTCCAGTTAGAAGGATGGAGAAATGGGAAAATATATTAGTTAAAAGAGGTCGGGGTAGGCCTAGGAAGACTTGGATGGAGATTATAGGAAAGGATATGAATGCTTTGAACCTCACCGAGGACATGGCATTGGATAGAAATGATTGGAGGAGAAGGATTCATGTGGAAGACCCAGAATGATTTTCTTTTTTGGTTCATATCGCCGACCCCAATTGTTTTGGGATGAAGGCGTAGTAGTTGTTGTTTGTTGTATAATAACTAGGGGTGGCAATCGGGTCGGGTTGGCGGGTCGGGTTGGCGGGTTGGCGTGTCAGCATACCTCAACCCTAACCCGACCTGTTTATTAAACGGGTCGGCTGTGGCAAACACGAACCCGACCCGTTTAATAAACGGGTAACCGGACACGACCCGCCAACCCATAAATGGGTTGGGTCGGGTAAACAGGTTTTCAGGTTGGCGGGTCGGGTTGACGGATCGGGTTGGCAGGTTGGCGGGTCGGGTTGACGGGTTGGCGGGTTGACCCACCCGCCTAACCCATTTATTAAACGGGTCAGCCGGGTTGGCGGGTTGACCCACCCGCCTAACCCATTTATTAAACGGGTCAGCCGGGTTGGCAGGTTGGCATACCCCCAACCCGAACCCGACCTGTTTAATAAACGGGTTACGCGGGTCGACCCGTTTATTAAACGGGTTGGCTTAAGCCCAACCCGAACCCGCCTAAGAGGCGGGTTGGCGGGTCGGGTTGGCGGGTCGTGTCAGAAATTGCCACCCCTAATAATAACTGTGTCTATCAAATGCAGAGTCCTTGCAGCAATGATGGTCAAATTTACAACATTGATCATCAATACTAAGTTCTTATCCATTAAAAGTGTTATAAGGCTATAAGTTCTTTTAAGATATTAAATCAGTAAGTACTTTGTGTTCATCCAGACACAATGCTTGTTATTTAATAATACATCAACATTTCAGACTAACATAAATTAAAACATCAAAAAAGTAAAATAAAATGTGCAAAGAAAAATGAATAAAGTGAAACATCAACACAAATGGGAGTTGCACATGTGGGTGTTAGTTCTAGATATTCCTTCAGCATCTCATTTTAAATAACAGGAAAGGAACCAGCCAATTCAAGGCTCAAAGTCACAACACGGCAACCTTGATAAGATATGTGGGGTAAAAATTATGCTATAGGTACAGCCAACCCAATTCCCCAATGTCATGTGGACTCATAATGATTCAAATTTACAGAAGTCGGCAGAAAAGAAATTGATGATGATCCACTTGGTGAAGTGGGTGATTCACAATTCCCCCTAGATACACAAATTTACCCCATTTTCCACACTCCTAGGCAAGCTGGGAGGCAACGCCTGGGGGATAATACCTGGAGATCCCTATGTTAAGGTTTGTACGACTTTACCAAGCAGCTATCCATATTTTTCCAACAATGTTATTTTAAAATTGTCTCCACCCAACAGATACAAATTCAATTTGATTATTTTCATGTAAAATTCTGCTCTTTTGCATCCATTTTTCATCATTCAATAGACTATCATATGAAATCTTTTTAACTCATGCTTATTGGCCTCCCTTCCAAATGCTCCAACATTTTCCACTTGGAAATCAATTCACCACCCATTTGGCGAGTCAGAGGATTCCAATAAGAATGTTTCCATTCAGCCCCTTCAAAGCTTCACCATATTGTTTTCAGATTGAACACACGGTTCACCTCCATTAAGTCTTGGATTGGCTGGTTCGAATTAATTCTTCCTCCTTTTCAACTAGCGCAAAATCCTGAACACACAACCCATTCATTGTCCCATATAGATGCACATGATGGTTCTCTAGAAAATCAACAACAAATAATCCACCTTCTTAATAGGATACCAAGCTGAAATAATCCGCTGGTTGCAAAGAATATTCATTCCAATCCTCCATATCATAATCAGCTTCATAGTTCTAAGCACAGACAAGAACATCATAACCATAAACTAGACAAGATCTCCATATTTGCAGATAAAATATCCAAAAACGAAAATCCTATCATTTTACAATAGCAACAATAAACAAAAGATGCCCCAAAGATATTCAACAACAACCATGACAAGACTAAATTCCATAATAAATTTCAAGCATCAAACAACAAACGACAAACCGATGAAACTCTTAATTCCATTTTTCTAGACAATCCTCCAAACTGGATAACACATTCATTTTCTCCGTTTTTAATCTATAAATCCAAACTACGTTCGCCTCCTTCCTGTCCAAACGCTAAATTCAGACTCTGAATTCACCTCAATGGATCAGAATTCCACCGTAGACCTTCCAAACGCAAAATTCTCGAACACCCAATCGGTCCTGGACAAATCTCCACATGGGTAGGTGATAATTCTCCATCATGTACTTCTTTGAGGTATCCAATTTGAAATTCAAATAAAATATCTTTAAATATAAATCAGAAAATGAAAAATAAACCATATTCACACTCAGAATCTCTCTCTCTCTCTCTCTCTCTCTCTCTCTCGATTTTACCCATTCAGGAAATATTGGACCTTGATCCCACCATTTCACAACCCCAAACCGAACACTGTCTCTCTCTCTCCGATAGATGACAGAGAAACAGCAATAGATAAAAGGCCACACCTTTGTCCGATTTCAGAGTGCTTGAATCTTCAGAAGCCGTTCCTCAGAGTGCTCCCTACCACCCACCGACAAAAGCCCGTTTCTCTTTCCCTCTTCTTGCTTTTCCCATCATCTTAAACAAACGGTCCTTCCCATTCTTCAACATTAAGCAAGAAACGTGGTATGGAAGAGGCAAATCAAATTACAAGAAGCCACCCAAGTGTTTGATCAAATACCACACTGACCATTGAGGTGTTGGTCTTTTTAGATCCCACATGTCATTTTGACTACCACTATGCCTTGTGTTTGGGTCAAGTAGGTCATTGGCACCATCTCCTTTTCCTATGGAAAATCACTGTAAATGGGAATCAAATCTCCTGAGAATTCCTTATCCCAGCTTTAGCTAAACATGCACCTCCAATTTTCTCCAAAAGTGATGACAAGCTAAGAAAATTAGTATTTGCGACACCCGGAACTATCAAGCTTCTGAACAATAGCCCCAATGCTCCACGCGTACCCGGAACACATGAGACACTAGAATATGAGAACTAGAGCGTGGACTAGGCATTTTTTATGCTTTTTTTTTTCAAAATCCGCGCTATAGATATGTCTAGCATGGTTTATTTTGCTAGGAATTGACTTGAATCATGCTTTCTCAATAACAATATATGGTTTTTGGATGCTTGAATATTTAAAAAAATCTAATCTGTCGATTTTTTAGCTTTAAAAAATCATGTTTATGCATTGCAATGGGATGATTAAAAAATCTCTTTAAAACCAAGCATGCAGAGACATCCATATTTTCAGATTTAATAAAAAACCAATAAAAATCTCCATTCACACTCTAGTTCACATATCCTATATAATTCCTGCAATGCTGATGGAGTCTTAATCAAGTCTGGAGTTGTTAAGTTTGGATCGGGTGCAATCACATGGCACAAAATTTGCCCTCTATCAGGCCTTGGGCCCCACAACTGACAGGCCTGTCCAGAGGGTGATCAGGTGCTTAATGGACAAATATTTATACAATCATATTGCACCTGATCATATTTATACAATCATATTGCACATTTCACAATTCCATGGAATTGGTTTACAATGCAATCCAAACATGATGCAGCTTTTCTAAGCAACATCCAATACAAATAAAAGAATTTAAGAAATTTGTATCAAAGTTATTGTATGTGAAAAAATAACAATTCACAATTCCATGGAATCGGTTTGCAATTCAGTCTATATACTTCTACCAACCTCTAAGAATAATAAAATAGAAGAATTATAAGTTGGCATTGAAGATATTGTATTCAAAATTACATTTCAATTTCCATGGAATTTGTTTCTCAATGTAATCCAAACATGATGTAATGTTTCTACCTGTCATCTAATAATAATAAGTAAAAGAATTAGAAGTTGGTAACAAGGTTATTGCATGTAAAATAACATTTCAACTCCATGGAATTATTTTCCAATGCAAACCAAACATGATATAATGCTTCTACCTATCATCTAATAATAATAAATAGAAGAACCAGAAGTTGGTATCGAAGTTTTTGTATGTGAAATCACACTTCGCAATTCCATGGAATTAGTTTCCAATACAATCGAAACATGATATAATATTTCAATCCAGCGTCTAAATAACAATAAATAAAAGAATTAGAGGTTGGTATCAAAGTTTATTGTATGTCAAATTAGATTTCACAATTCCATGGAATTGGTTTCCAATTCAATCGGAACATGATATAATATTTCTACCGCCATCTAATAACAGTAAATAGAAGAATTGAAAGTTGGTATCCAAGTTATTTATATGTGAAATCAAGACCTCACAATTCCATGGAATTGATTTCCAATGCAGTCTAAACATGATCTAAGTATTTATACCCAATCTCTAATAATAAACATAAGAACTGGTTATTGGTATCTTGCCAAATGAAATGCAAACCAAAATTCCCTACGAAAAAGACCTTTTGGATTAAAGCCATGAGATATGCTTTAGGTTTATGGGTATTTTGGGTATTTATAAAGTCAAAGGATAATATCGTCTTTCTGGGGAGACTTTGATTTTTTTTATGTCATTGACGAAAATGAATGGGATAAAATGGAATATGGGCTGTTCATGTCAGCATCTTAATAGTTAAGAAAAATATTGGGCTTATCCGTCGATCGAGAAACGTGTCAACATCTTAGAAGTTCTAGATTTTTCTAGAATATCATCCATGTCAGAGTGACGTGTCAGATGAAAGAACCAGATGCCACGTGGAAGTTAAATATCACATCATAGCTCATAAGAGGTACGATCAGATGAGCGTCGAGTTTAGGTGTTAGAAAGAGAAAATGTAAAAGGGCCGTTGCTGTCGAAGATCCGACGGTCAATCGTTGCTGATACCTTTTGCCCTTCTTTATGTAAGAAGTGCAACCAGCCGGATATTGGTCCTGAAGAAGCGGATACGATATGACCCGATCACGGTGGTCCCAAACCGGTTCCAAATTTTAAGTAATGACTATGATTTTGAATTCTAATTTCTAATCCATATCCTGAATAGATCTTTGAAGTGGACTTCAATCAGGATCTGAAATTTCATATGGATTATGAAACTGTTGGATCCTGTAAAAATAGGTTGAAATTTGAAAACATTATTGGATCGGACATAATCCAGATGAAACACCAATCCCACAGGAAAGCCGATTTGAATCTGATTCCAAAAGAGTCTGCCCATATCCGAAAGGACATTCATATTCTATTTTAGGATCCACCTCAGAAAATTAGTATATCGGATTTGGGTCGGATGTCCAACTGAATCTGAACCATTTGCTCCCCTATCTGAAGGGCGGAGATTAACGGATTAGGTTAACCCTACACTGAACCGAGTGGAACCCTATTTAAAATGGGTCGGATCATATAATGCTGATGGAAGTGGGTTTGGACCCAGGTTGGTTGTTATCATATCCATTTGCAATAAGATGGTTTAGGGGCGTGGATCTTGTTGTTAGATCCAGTTCTAACTTCTAGCCCACAGTTATCGTTGGACAACACCATGCAAGAAAACAGGCAGCAATATGCCTTTAAGGTATATGGATCCAGATGCACATTAAGGAGCATGTACTATAGGAGCCTCTGAATGCTTATTGTTACCCCTGCCAATGAGCCGGGTCTTAACTAACTATACTCTCGATACCAACCAGAAAGTGTTAGGGTCTGGACCTACTAAGTTAAATGCAATTAGCTAATCAGGTCAGGCTAACAGGATCCAAGTGATGGATTCGTATATCTTTTTTAAAGTTTATATAAATCAAACCAGAGACTGACTCAAGATCCTAGGATCCAGAATATTCATATTGAATTTGGAATTTTCCATCTCAACCTAGATCAGGTCCTGGTCCTGTCCACAGTCACAAATATCAGTGATATTTTGAAAATATCATGATTTTATCCTCCAAATAATCATAATATTTTCAAAAAATCACATTTTGAAACTATGTGATCTACTGCAGTATCTATTATGATTTGACATTGTTGGCTGTAATTGACTCCAATCAATATAGAACGTGCAACGTGTATTATAGTGAGATATCAGATGCGTAGTGATCATGCGCTAAAGTAAAATATAAAGGTACATTGATCATGCAATAAAGTGCATACTGAGAACACATTAGAGGAATATACTTGGTGCACTGAAGAGCAGCTTTTTGTAATAGCAAACTGTGTAGGGTGTAACATGGAATCCAAACCGATGTCTCGGACCAATTAGACTTGACCCACTGGATCTCGACGAACCGGTTGGTTAGGCTCAGGTCTGAAATCTAGAGCCATTCCAGAACAGGCTTGCCATTGCTAGGGATGTCAACGGGTATTGGATGTAACCTGACATCCAACCCAAATCTGACTCCGATTAATAAGTTTTGGTTTGGATCCGATTAATAGTTGGATTCGGGTTCGGTATTGAGTTTTGCATTCAAACCCGAACCGAACTGATTAAGTGCAAATCGGATTTAAAGCTAGTTGGATTCAGATTCGTTTTTTATCTTTTTCCATTCCGATTCCAAATCAGATTAGGTTGGACTCTGTAATGCCTAGATCCGACAGAGCCCGACCCATTTACATCCCTAGTTGTTGATTAAGAAAGATGTAAATGTTAGCCTATTTGTACCCTACTTATTTATATATATGACTCAAACGGTTTCGTGCAATTTATTCTCAAGACGGCCAGAAGTCGAAACGGTTTGTACCTACACCCATTTCATACTCGATCTAAACCTGAACTGACCCAAACTCGAACCAACCCATCACCCAAAATGAGCCAATGGTGAACTGAGTCCTGATCGGGTGCAATCACATGGCACAAATATTTGCGCATTAAGCACCTGATCGCCCTCCATCAGGCCTTGGGTCCCACAATTGACAGGCATGTCCCCAACATGGAGGGTGATCAGGTGATTAATGCACAAATATTTGTGCAATCATATTGCACCTCATCTTTTCACATAGTGAACCTGGTTTGTACTCAAAATATGTTTAAAGTACTGCTCTTTCATCTCTAAATTTTGGTATACATCAGAATGGTGGTTTTTATAGAGTTTCTTTATTTACAAGTGCTATAATAGAGTTTGTTGATATATAATCCCTTTAAAGAATAATATCCAACTCAGTGAGTCTATTTCAAACCCAACCTGTTTATACCAAACCCAATTTACCTGAACCCATTAACCTATAATGGCCTACACCTTCAGTCGTACCAGAACCAAACGTGAACTCAAATGAAATTGGGTCGGGTCCAACACCAATTTTGGGCCCGATTAAAAGCAGGCCTATTTAAGGCCCGGCTGTTTATACTTAACCTAATTTATAACGGAACCCATCAACCCACCAGTTACACCCCTCTATGTGTGTGTGTGTGCGACGCGAGCACGACGCGAGCACACACGTGCACATGACTGAAGCAGTTTGATATATGATAGTATGTATACCATGGCAAAATTTCATGTGCATGTATGATCACAGCAAATAAGATAGTGCTAAAACCAGAGGAGCAGGATGTGGCTATAAACAAACAAAATTTTTACACGTAACATATACATTTTGCACATCTTAAAGGCTTGAATGGCAACTAGAATCCATCGAACTCCTCTGTGCAACTCTAATGACACTTCTTCGAAGCCATAACTCATACATCACCATGTAAAAAGCATCAAAATCAACTGGATTTGAATGCCACTGGAAATGCTTTCTGACCCTCAACACATTCCTCTGCAATCTCACATACTCTTCCAAACTCAATCCCTGCAGAACTCTCTTCAACAATGGAATGTCTAATGTTGCAACAATTAGAGAGAAGCTCTTCCAATTGATTATATCAGCAAAGGGGAGCTCATAGTGGTTAGAAATGATCACCGGCACACACCCGTGAAAGATTGCATCGGAGATTCTTGCTGTGTTTACTTCAAAGCCTTTGACATGCAAGCAGAATTTGCTCTGCAATAATGCATCTGAATATGATGAATTGAGCCGACCAGAATGGATGGATATTTCAGTGTCATTTCCCCATTCCCGAAGAAGCTTCTCACGAACGGGAGAATTGATTGTGCCAGCAAAGAAAGCCAATCTTTTCCTGAAAAATACATTTGAAACAGATAACTGAGCAGGCTTCTACATGATTTGAAATGTTCAAGGACAAAAATTAAACCGGTCAAAGCCATCGCAACATGTGGAAAGCATGCAAAGTATGGAAAATCATAGGTTTTAAGAACAATAACAAACTCACAAGCCTCTGTAATCTGCATCAGTGTAATTGAGTGTGGGGAGAGAAAGAAGATTGAACCAAGCAAGTAAAGGTTCGCCATGTCTCAAACCAGTGCAAATCACTCAGCTGAGTCAACATAAGTATGAAATATAAATTCCTATCAGTTTTTACCATATTTTGAAAAATCTTCTTTTAACAGTTTTTGTCAAGTTATGACAGAGACTACTCATTTCTCACAATGTTCCCTCTTCTATCAACAGATTTTCTAGATTCACAAAGATCTCATTATTTAATTGCATAGAATGAAATTTAAGGACTATGTGATCTACATGCACTATACAGCAAACCTGCTCAGTTATTTGCCAGGAATTTTAGAATGGCCGAAGCTAAATTTTTTCATGATTGCCATGTACAAACTGATGTTTACATGTTATCAACATCAGTTTGCAGACTGCAGAAACCTGTGGCCATCCGCTTGTGTAAAAACTTTTCTTGACAGAAATAACTCAGCCGCAAGTATTGCAACAAGGAGAACTTTAAATTGCATTTATAACCTCAAATCCATCAAGGATAAATTGGTATTCAAGGGTCAAGGTTGATTTTAACCATAACATGATAACACCATGCTACTAGATTGCCAGTGAAAGCCCGTCAATGTATTTCCACAAGTAATGAAGGCAAATGATGTGGAATACTTTTAGGTCCATAGTTCTATCCCCAGATGATGAAAATTTAGTAGCAGCATATTATTGCCATCACATGGAATTACTAAATAGCTCACCTACACACTAACATGATCTAGATTTTATTGATGCAGAATATGGACTACAACTCGCAAACCAACATGCTTCTCACTATAAAAAGAAAATGCCTCTAAATTTAACCAAAGAGCATGTTAAGAAATAAACAATGATTTCGAGTTGTTAGTTCATAACCTTTAAAAAAAAGAATAAACAAGTCAGAGAAAACATTTAAAGGAAAAGGTTATGAACTAAAAATAGAAGGTATTTACACCTATTGATACCTAAAATATTATCATGATGCTCCCTCTAAAATGATCAATCCCTGTGCAACTCTACCCTACTGAATGAGAATATTAAAGGAAAAGAAGGTAAAATATGCACCACCACCAACTTGATATACTTGCCATATCTCAACCCCCTTAACTTTCTAAGGCTCACATCATGACAATAACAAAAATGCTCACAATTTGACAACAATAAAGATGATTAAAGGCATAAAAAAGAGATATGGAAGTAAGCACTTCATTAATTGAACAAGAAGAATTTGAAAAGCTAAGACCCATTGCAATAAAAAACATAATCAACACTACAAACAAATAAACAACAAGAAACAAAAATATTGACCAAAAAAAAGGAATATACATGACCAGATAAGCTACCTCAAACATTTGAGGTCCATACATGCTGCATCCAAACACCACAAATATGCAAATGTCAAACGTATGTTCCATTTTGTTTCTGCAAAACTAAATTCTTTGAAAAAAATCAGCAAACATCATAAAACATGGTTATCAATTCTGTGCACATTACCAATCTAAAATCCTAAAAGAGTTAACTCTTCATTTATTCATATAAGCACACCACAATCCACATGAAGGAAGCTCAGAAGGCCAGCAGTGACAAACCATTAAGAAAAAAATCTATCATACTTTGTCTACATGATGTAGAAAGAAACACATTCTAAACATTGCAACAGAGAACATTTCATGGCATTTTAAAGAGAATTTTAGTGGATAACGGATATCAAGATATTAAGAACCACCAACAAATGGTTAATTTATTCCAGTAAGAATCAATAGATAAGACATGCAAGCAAATAATATTATTGAAAGCCCAATATAGACCTTGTTGTTGGACATAGATGAAAATGAAAACTGATGAATAAATTGACACCCAAGTCACATAGACACTTTATTTAGCATGTGTATCCCGTGTTGACACGACATGATACCTGGACACTTCATGGAAATGACACAACACTTCATTGGCATAGTTAAACCACTTTCACACGCAATCAACATTATTATCATTAGCTTTATCTATTTTCTTTTATGATCTAATTTACTTGTTTCTATTCACATGAGTTCTTTTTCTTTTAAAATTTGTCATCTACATTAAAATTCAATTTCAACTTAGTTTCATTGTTTGATGATCCTAATTATAGTGATTTAGAATGGTTGTTTTATACACTCACACACATACATCTATGTGTGTGTACAGTCATGTCCCTGTGTCCTCATTTTTGAAATTATCAAATTGTACCAACTGTATCCACATGACATAGATTAACATAGAACCAACCAAGCCTAGAATGAGGTACAATTCAAAATCAAACAAGGATATCCAACGTCTTATATAGTAATAAACTCGAAAATAATATGTATAAGGCCCCTAGGTGTACCACAACCCATAAATATATATATATATATATATATATATATATATATATATATATATATATATTGGTAAACATGAAGGTGTCATGATAAGAATTAACAGAATGCCAAAGTGAGACCAAACAATTAGAAAAAAAATTCAAGCAGCAGAAGAAAAGTGTATTTGCAATGCCAGATGGTGTTGTATCTTTAAGGCAAATACATCTGTTTGACGATAAGGAAGACGAAATTAAAATGATCAACTAAAGGAAAACACAAAGAGCTATCTTTTGCATTATCAAATGCTCCAAAGCAAGCATATATTTTACCTCTCCAATGAGGCGGCCCGAGGAAGATTTCCATGCCTTGGCCAAATTTGTGGGAGTGATGCATCCTTATGTGGTAAATATCCAGACAAATAATAGCTTGAAGAACATACAACTTGAATAGCATTGAATTTCACTTCACTTGCCTTCTCCATAGCTGATCTTCCAGTGGAATGGCAAGCCACATAAAAATGATCAGCACCATCAGTTCTGTTCCAGTAAGGATAAGCTCGACTGATATTGGAAATATAACTCCTGATAAAATCTGGAATTCCTTGAACATCCACTCTAGGGTCATGTCTCAACCTCGCAATTGAAAACGGTAAGAAGAAAAGATCTGCCTCAGCAGGATCCTTCGTCATAAAACAGCTCTGCATCAGAAGCTTCTTAAAATAACTTTCACTAGCGTAATTTCCATCAGGTTCAAACTTCACAGGCAGAAGTACATTGGCAAAGGGATCATCCTCCTTATGGGGATAAACATAAATTTTAAACCCATCTATCATTTCCTTGTAAACTTCCATAAATATCTTCTTGTTGTGGAAAATATTGTTACCTATGTCATTTCCTGCAAAGCATCAGAACACGAATAGCATAATCAATGACAAAACTGTTTTGACTGAGAAACAAGATCACAAAACAAGAGACTTACCCAAAAATAGTGAAGGCAAGCTAATATTTTCAGAGTATCTTATGCATACCAATTTGCATTTTTCATCGAGTGGTAGATACCATTTTATGAGAAAATGAAAATTGATTTAGAAAACAGAAAAAATACCAGAAACTGCCACATTCTGAATCTGTACGGTAACTGATCGACATGAAGCCAGTGTTTCATGCTATAGGCTTCCCAATGCCGAACCACGTAATATCCTGTGTGAAGTTATTCATTTTCTGTCAAGTTCTTTTTGTTTTCATGGTATCAGAGCCAATTGCCCAGTGAGGGTGTTTGTGTTCATATTGCTCTTTTTTTTATTATAGTTGTTGAATCGACTTCGTTGGTGAAATGCCCATATCCGTTTAACCTTAATATCACAAATTTTGTGACAATTAAACTCAACCACAACTTTCTGTTATGGCAAACCCAATTTCTTGGTCTCATAGAAAGTCAAGACATGGCAGGCTTTCTTGACAGAGAATACCCCATGCTGGCTCAGTATATGCAGAATCCAACTAGTGCTGTTGTGAATCCGAAGTACGTGGCATGGAGGAAATCAGACCGTTTACTGCAAGGGTGAATCACTGGGACTCTTACAGAAGAAGTCCTTAAAATTGTTGTTGGACTTCAAACTTCTCGACAATGCTCTGATAACCGCCTTTGCTCATGTATCTAAAGAACGAGAATTCTTGTTAGTTCAAAAATTGCAATTGCATCGAAAAAATGAGATATCTATAGTCGACTATATAAAAAGCTTCAAGAATATATGTGATGAGCTTGCAGCCATAGGCAAGCCAATGGATGATGATACCAAGGTATTTTGGTTATTGAACGGGCTTGGAACCGGTTATGAATCATTTGTTACAGTCATGCTAAAGCCACCAACCCCGTCATATGAACAAGTTGTCGCCTTGTCGGTTTGTTGCAAAACCATCAAACCGGATGCGATCTGTTAAAATATATCTAATATATATATATATATATATATATATATATATATATATATATATATATATATATATATATATATATTCTGTATATTACAAAATACCCGATAGGGGTAGTTTTGTAAATTCACATAGTTGTTTTAGAAAACAACTATTTTTCAGTTTTCATTAAAATGTATTTTTCCTTTTTATTTTTTCCTTTTATTTTTTGTATTTTTTAAATAACAAAAAGGGGCTCCAACATAGAGTCGTTGGAGCCCCCAACGGTCACAAATGTGACCGTTGGGGGCTCCCAACGACTCCATGGGAGCCCCCTTTTGGGCTCCCCTTTTGAGGCATTTTGCCTCCTCTTCTCTCCTCTCCCTTTTGTATAAATAGGGGTGATCCCCTTGTATATTTTCATTCATGAGAGCTTTCTCTCTTACATCGTTGCCTTCTTAAAGGCTTGTGCTTGTATTGTCCCTTTGTGGACTTGTGATATTGTCTCTTTTATTCATTGTTGTAAGTGCTTGTATGCACTCTTTTTATTTCCGCAATATATCATTACATGGTATCAGAGCCACTCGATTCTTGAATGAAAGGTGTGGTTCGTGTTTTTCATATCTAGTAGATATCTTCTCACTTCTTGGCAACATCATGGAGACAAAGATTGACCTTTCTTTCAAGCTCAATGGAAAGAATTATATGATGTGGGCATCGACAATGGAAAATAATCTCAAAGGGAAGAAGCTTTGGGGTTTTGTCATGGGTTCCGTTCCGGAACCTAAGCTTATGCTCACGAAGATTGAAGAAGGTCAAGAAAAGGCTCTTGAAGGAGATGCTCGCCTCAAGGCCATTGAAAGTCATCAAAAGGAAGTGGAAGATTGGGAAAGCAATCACGCAAAAATCCTTGCGTGGTTTATGAATAATGTGGAGCTTAAGGTATGTGCTAATATAGCTAAATTTCGTAGAGCCAATGAGGCTTGGTCCTTTATGAAGGGTATGTATACCCAAAAGGATCTTGCAAGAGCATACTTCTTGCAAGAAAAGATTAGAACCACCAAGCAAGGTGATTCTAGCATTCAAAACTATTATAGTGCTTTAAACCCACTATGGGATGAATTGGCTCTCTTGGAGCCAAAATGGGTTTCTATGGAAGATATTGATTTAAGGCAAAAACAAATGGAACAAGAGCGATTGTTTCAATTTCTTTTTGGGCTACGTCCCAAATTTGAGCAAGTGAGATCTTCACTCCTCCATAGATCTATTTTTCCTCCTATTGAGGATGCTATTGCCGAAATCACTCAAGAGGAGACAAGGCTTGGCATGAGTAAGCATGTTGATGAAGTCCTTGTTGTATCCAAACCGGGTAATAATGTTAGAACCTATAAGCCTCCTCATTTTGGGAAACAAGGAAACTACAATGGAGGAAGAAAAATGATTGTTTGTCATTATTGCAATGAGCCGGGTCACATTAGACCCGCTTGTCCTAAGCTTATTGGAACCTTCAAACCTAAAGTGGCTTCTCTTGAGGAAACCACCACCAAAGAAGATGAAGGCAAGAACAATGACATCAAAGAAACTCTTGGACAAATATCTATGGCTCTCCAACAAATGCTAAAAGTTTCTTCTTCCACATCGGGTGCGGCTATTGCTTCATCATCTTCACCCGGTACGTATTCTTGGATCCTTGACTCCGGAGCTTCTTTTCATATGACCCCTCATGAAAATGCACTTAGTGATGTTTGCACCAATTCAAAGGACTCTTGTGTCTCTACGGCCGATGGAACCTTTTTAAAAATTTCAAGTATTGGCTCTTTTAAAGATTCACAAAATTTTTGTGTTCCAAAAGTAAGAGTTGTTCCTAAACTAAATTTAAACCTATTTTCGATTTCTCAAATTGCCGACCATGGATGTGAAATATCTTTCTCATCTAATGGTTGCTTTGTGCAGGATCTCCGGTCCGGGAAGCGGATTGGGCAAGGCCATAGAAAGGGAGACCTCTATTATATGGACCATCTTGATCTCCCTACAAACTTTTTTTGTTCTTATGTCCAAGAAAAAAACATGGAAACTTGGCATAAAAGACTTGGTCATCCAAGTTATTCCAAAATGTATCTCTTTCCTTTTGGAAACAAATTTTGTAAGGAAAAAGAAATTAATTGCAAAGATTGCATTTTTGGAAAAATGAAATCTATTCCATTTCCAACTAGAACTTTTCTTTCATCAAGGCCTTTTGAATTGGTGCATTCGGATGTTTGGGGGTCATCTCCGGTTATGTCTAAAGGGGTTATTCATATTATGTTACGTTTATTGATGATTTTACTCGGTATGTTTGGATTTATTTCCTTAGTCATAAATCGGAAGTATTTACTTTCTTTAAAGATTTTCATAAAAAGGTTCAAAATCAATTTCAAAGTAACATATCTATTTTAAGATCCGATTCCGGTGGCGAATACTTATCTCACGAATTCCAAAACTATTTAACCCAAAATGGCATTTGCCATCAAAAGTCATGTCCTAGGACTCCCCAACAAAATGGCCTAGCGGAAAGGAAACATAGGCACATTATTGAAACCGCTAGAACGTTACTTATTTCTAAGAATATTCCAAAGAAGTTTTGGGCCGAAGCCGTCTTAACCTCAACCTATCTAATCAATAGAATGCCCTCTTCTAAGTTAAAAAATGCTTCTCCCTATGAAAAACTCTTTAAACTTTCACCCGATTTCAATCGACTTCGTATTTTTGGTTGCAAATGTTTTGTCCTATCACACAAAAGGGATAAGTTATCTCCAAAAGCAATTGAATGTTTTTTCTAGGATATGGTGAAAATCAAAAAGGGTATAGATGTTATGATTTTAAGAATGATAAATTATATATTTCAAAAGATGTAACATTTCTAGAAGAAGAAAACGGCTTTGATAAACTAGAAGAAACAAATGAAATTGACTATATATTCTTATATGATCTTATTGATGACATACAAGAAGATTTTCTTGAAAACATTGATGATTCTCGTGAGGTATCCCCTCTTGACATAACACCCTCAAATGATAGTGATTCTAATATAAATGATCATGATAGCGATACCAGTATAAATGTTTACTCAAGAAGAAATCAAGAAACTCCTATTAGTGCCCTCGAAAAATACTCTCAAATTTCTGAGGAACCACAAGTTAGGCATTCTTCTAGAATATCAATACCCCCAAATAGGTTTGTATCCTATGATTCCTTAACTCCCAACTATCGGGCATGTTTAATAACCTTACACTCTTATTTTGAACCGGCACACTATAATCAAGCTAAATCTATACCTCATTGGGTTGAAGCAATGCAAGTTGAACTTAATGCGCTAAAAAAGGCCAATACAACAAACAACAACTACGCCTTCATCCCAAAACAATTGGGGTCAGCGATATGAACCAAAAAAGAAATTCATTTTGGGTCTTCCACATGAATCCTTTTCCTCCAATCATTTCTATCCAACGCCATGTCCTTGGTGAGGTTCAAAGCATTCATATCCTTTCCTATCATCTCCATCCAAGTCTTCCTAGGCCTACCCCGACCTCTTTTAACTAATATATTTTCCCATTTCTCTAACCTTCTAACTGGAGCATCATTAGGCCTTCGCCGAATATGTCCAAACCACCGTAAACGATTCTCTCGCATCTTATTTTCAATGGGTGCAACACCTACCTTCTTACGTATCTCTTCGTTCCGAATCTTATCTTTTATTGTATTTCCACACATCCATCTAAGCATCCGCATCTCAGCTACACTCATTTTTTGAATATGATGTCTCTTGGCAGCCCAACATTCCGTACCATATAGTAAAGCGGGCCTAATAGTCGTCCTATAAAACTTTTCCTTCAACCGCAATGGCATTCTAGGATCGCACAACACTCCAGTTGTACTTTTCTATTTCATCCACCCAACCTTTATCCTATGATTTACATCTCCATCAATTTCTCCATACTTTTGAATGATAGATCCCAAATATTTGAAACAATCATCCAATAGTATTTCTTGCTCACCAAGCTTCACTACACTCCCATCACTACTTCGTTGCTTACTAAACCGACATTCCATATATTCAGTCTTACTCTTACTCAACTTAAAACCTCTAGCTTCCAATGTCTGTCTCCATAATTCTAACTTAGCATTAACCCCAGCTCTAGACTCATCAATCAAAACAATATCATCAGCAAACAACATACACCACGGTACATTTTCTTGAATTGATCTCGTAAGCTCATCCATCACTATCGCAAATAGGAAAGGGCTTAAAGCAGATCCTTGATGTAACCCAACCGTTATCGGAAAATTGGTTGTCACCCCTCCACAAGTGCGGACATTGGTTACTACTCCTTCATACATATCTTTAATTATACTAATGTACTTGAGAGAAACACCTTTCTTCATCATTGTCCACCAGAGAACCATATGCAAATCTTTGTTCCTCTCTCTATATCTTTCAATAAGTTGTCTAAGAAGATGTATAGCTTCCATAGTTGATCTTCCAGGCATAAAACCAAATTGATTCTCCGATATCATGACAACCTTCCTCAACCTAGACTCAATCACCCTCTCCCAAAGTTTCATAGTATGACTCATGAGTTTTATACCACGATAGTTTGTGCAATCTTGTATATCACCCTTATTCTTATATAAAGGCACCAAAGTACTCTTCCTCCACTCATTAGGCATCTTATTTGTTCGCCAAATCAAGTTAAAAAGATTTGTCAACCATTCTAAACCTTTCTCTCCCAAGCATTTCCAAGCCTCGATAGGTATACCATCTGGGCCAACTGCCCTTCTTGATTTCATTTTCTTCAAAGCCTCTGCAATTTCTTTCTTTTGAATCTTGCGCATGAAGTCACGATTTATCTCATGAAAAGGAATGGAGAAGTCTCCAAGATCTTGAGCATGACTATCATTAAATAGCTTATCAAAATAATCTTTCCATCTCTCCTTAATCTCTTCATCTTTGACTAATACTTGGAAAATAGTTAATCTACCCTCACACAAAAAACCTATTGGTTGTCGCTGGGTCTTCAAAGTTAAAACTAAAAGCGATGGCTCTTTAGAACGATATAAAGCTAGATTAGTTGCTAAGGGATACTCCCAAGAATATGGCATTGATTACAAAGAAACATTCGCTCCTGTAGCTCGAATGACCAGTGTTAGGACTTTAATCGCTGTTGCATCAACCAAAAAATGGCCTATTTATCAACTTGACGTAAAAAATGCTTTTTAAATGGAAGTTTAAGTGAAGAAGTTTATATGAATCCGCCACCCGGAATAAATATTAAGCAAGGTCAAACTCTTCGGCTTTTGAAGGCATTATATGGCCTTAAACAAGCTCCTAAGGCTTGGTATGATCGTTTCAGTGATATCATGATAAAGTTAGGATTTCACTCTTGTTATACTGACACTGCTCTTTTTGTTAAACATGCAGGTTCTAGTATCGTAATCTTGCTGCTTTACGTTGATGATATGATTATCACTGGGAATGATCAAAATAGTATTATTAATGTTAAAAATATGTTAAAAAATAATTTTGATATGTCTGACTTAGGTTTTCTCAGATATTTTCTTGGAATTGAAGTTGCATATTCTCCTAGAGGATATATTTTGTCACAGATGAAGCTTGTTGCAGATATATGTTTTAAGTCTGGAATTTCTGATGATAAGAAAGTAGAGACTCCCGAGGTTATTAATGTCAAATTGCGGTTGGAGGATGGGGTTCTTCTGGAAGATCCTACACCTTACAGACAACTCATTGGGTCTCTTACCTATTTAACCATCACCAGACCAGATATCACTCATGTGGTTCACTCTGTTAGCCAATTTCAGCATGCTCCTACAACTGTGCATATGAGTGTTGTTCTCCGAATCATCCGCTATATTCGGAATACCATCAATAAAGGGCTATTTCTATCCTCTTCTTCTTCCTTGAATCTTCTTGCTTATACTGATGCAGATTGGGGAGGTAATCCCAATGATCGAGTCTCAACTACTGGTTTTTGTGTTTTTCTAGGAGACTCTGTGATTGTCTGGCGATGCAAGAAGCAGCAGAAAGTTTCACTATCATCCACTGAAGCTGAGTACCGGGCTATGGCAACCACGACAATGGAACTTGTATGGCTTCGCAGTTTGCTTAAAGACATGGGAGTTGATATCACCGAAGCCTCAAAGCTATGTTGCGACAACAAGAGTGTCATCTATATTGCGAGCAATCATACTTTTCATGAGCGTACAAAACATATCGAAATGGATTGCCACTATGTCCGTGATGAATTCTTGCGAGGAACTATTGCTCTTCCATATGTCACTTCAGAATATCAGTTGGCGGACTTCTTCACTAAAGCTCTTCCGGCTCCTCGCTTCATGTTTCTTCTTGGCAAACTTTCCGTCATCTCCCCGTAAAGTTTGAGGGGGGGTGTTAAAATGTATCTAATATATATATATATATATATATATATATATATATATATATATATATATATATATATATATATATATATATATATATATACTATTTCTCATTTAGATAAATACCCGATAGGGGTATTCTTGTAAAACCACATATGTATCTTTTTTCCTTTTTCTATTTTTCTTTTTTTCCCTTTTTCCCTTTTTCTTTTTTCTTTATTTTTCCTTTTTGTAATGACCATAAGGGGGCCCCACACTTGTAGTCGTTGGGGCTCCAACGGTCAGATTTCTGACCGTTGGGGCTCCCAACGACTACAAGGGAGCCCCCCTTGTGGTTCCTTTTAGTGCTTCCCTCCTCTATAAATAGAGGAGGTCTCCCCCTCTTAAATGTATGGGTTTTTACACCCTTCTCTTCTTTTCTTCAATAAATCCAACTTATGACTTTTAGTCATTTTCTATATTTGAGAGTTTTGTGTGTGCACATTCGGTGTTTGTGTTCTTGGCTCTAGTAGTCACTCTTAAAGAGTGACCCTTTTGCTCTATTGGTGCTTCCGCCTCTTTTCATTACATGGTATCAGAGCTCGGTTGGTGATTGGGCTATTCTTTTGTCATCTTGGAAAGCGTGCCTCTCAAAGTTTTGAAGAAAAGAAGAATATTTGGTGCCGATGGAACGTGACTCTAAAGTGGAGCTTTCTTTCAAGCTAAATGGGTCCAATTATCTCATATGGGCCTCCGCTATGGAAAATCATCTAAGAGGTAAGAAACTTTGGGGCTTTGTTATGGGAACTACTCCCGAACCCTCTCTTGTTCTTACCAAAATTGAAAATGAAGTTGAAAAGGCTTTAGATGGCGATGAGCGCATCAAAGCCATTAATGAACATCAATCCAAAATCGAGGATTGGGAAAGTAACCATGCCAAAATTTTGGCATGGTTTATGAACAATGTAGATCTCAAAAATTGTGCTAATATTGCCAAGTTTAGAAGGGCCAATGAGGCTTGGTTTTTCCTTAAGGGTATGTATACCCAAAAGGATCTTTCTCGGCAATTCTTTTGTCAAGAAAAAATTCGTTCCACTAAACAAATGGATATGAGTGTTCGAGACTATTTTAGCTCTCTAACCCCTCTTTGGGATGAGCTTGCCCTTCTTGAGCCCAAATGGGTTGCTCCACAAGATATTGAACTAAGAAGGGAACAAATTGAAAAGGAGCACTTTTTTCAATTCCTTCATGGACTTCGCCCGGAATTTGAACAAGTTAGGGCATCTCTTCTCCATAGAAGCAAAGCCCTACCTATTGAAGATGCTCTTGCCGAAGTATGTCAAGAAGAAACTCGACTTGGCTTGAGCATTAGGAATGATGAGGTTTTGGCCGTTAATAGGCCCGGATCAAATGTTAAAGCATATAGACCTCCCCACTTTAACAAAAATATCAATGGGCCTAGAAGGGGAATAATATGCCATTATTGTAATGAACCGGGTCACATTAGACCGGCTTGTCCAAAACTCAAAGGAAAAGTTGTCGTGGTTGGGGAAACTTCTCCAAAGAAGGAAGAAAGTACCAAAGAAGGAGATATCAAAGAAACTCTAAATCACATCTCCGAAGTTCTCCAACATCTTCTCATGACTTCTCCTTCAACATCCGGGGCCGCCATTGCCTATTCTTCATCTCCTCCAGGTATGTGGATACTAGACTCCGGTGCTTCTTTTCATATGACATCTCATAAAAATTCTCTTTCAAATATTTTTTCCGAACCTATATCTTCTTGTGTTTCAACGGCCGATGGTACATCACTAAAAATTGAAAGTATTGGATCTCTTGATTTCAAAAACTTCTTTGTTCCTAAAGTAAGAATCGTTCCTAAAATAAATTTAAATCTTTTTTCCGTATCTCAAATCACCGATCATGGATGCCAAGTCTCTTTCTCACCTAAGGATTGCACCGTGCAGGATCTCCAGTCAGGGAAGCTGATTGGGCAAGGCCATAGAAGGGGTGACCTCTACTTTATGGATTTTTTGACTCTCCCATCTAAGGCATCATGCAATCTTGTAAAAGACAAAAGTATTGGAATATGGCATGAGAGACTTGGCCATCCAAATTTTGTAAAAATGTCTCTTTTTCCGTTTTTGAACAATACTTGTAAAGACAATCACATGACTTGTAAAGATTGCATTTTTGAAAAATCTAAAGCTATTCCATTTCCACAAAGAAGTTACTTTACCACTCGGCCATTTGAACTTATTCATTCCGATGTGTGGGGACCTTCCCCTATTTTGTCTAAAGGAGGTTTTTCGTATTATATGGTATTTATTGATGATTTTACTCGATTCACGTGGATTTACTTCCTAAGTCGCAAATCTGAAGTTTTCTCCTTCTTTAAAGAATTTCATGCAATGGTCAAAAACCATTTTTTGGGAAATTTATCTATTCTTAGATCTGATTCGGGAGGCGAATATATGTCCAATGATTTTCAAAACTATTTGAAAGAAAATGAAATTTTTCACCAACGTTCTTGTCCCAACACTCCGCAACAAAATGGACTTGCGGAAAGAAAGCATAGGCACATAATAGAGACTACAAGAACGTTATTAATCTCAAAAAATATTCCAAAATCCTTTTGGGCCGAAGCGGTTCTAACCTCTACATATCTTATCAATAGAACCCCTTCATCCTCTTTGAAAAATCTTTCTCCATTTGAAAAACTTTACAATATGTCTCCCGATTACAAAAGACTAAGAATTTTTGGATGTAAATGTTTTGTTTTAACTCACAAGAATGATAAACTTTCCCCTAGGGCTATTGAATGTATTTTTTGGGGATATGGCGAAAAACAAAAAGGGTATCGATGTTTTGACATACTTAAAAACAAGCTTTATATCTCTAAAGATGTCACATTCCTTGAAGAGGAAAGTGGTTTTTCGCACCAACCGAATGAAAATATTGATTATTCATTCTTATTTGACTTATTGCCTAAAGAAAACATCATAGATGATCATATTGATCCTAATGAATCTCTTAGTGAAGATCTTGTTGAACATCCAAACGATGATCAAAACTTAGAAGAAAATGTTTCAAGACAAATTCAAGTCTACTCTAGAAGGAATGAAAGGAATCCTCCTTGTGCCCTTGAAAAATTTTCCCAAAATGAGTTCACCGAAGAGACTTCCCAAAGAAGATCAAATCGGATTTCCAAAATACCAAATAGATTTGTTTCTTATGATTCTTTTTCGCCTAACTTTCGAGCATGCCTACTTGCTCTTCACTCTTTTCATGAACCATCTCATTACAATGATGCTAAGCAATATGCTCATTGGAATGAAGCTATGCAAATTGAACTTAATGCTCTTAAAAAGGCACAAACTTGGGAAATCATTGATCCTCCCAATGGCAAGAAACCCATCGGATGTAGATGGGTTTTTAAAGTAAAAACTAAGAGTGATGGTTCATTGGAAAGATATAAGGCTAGGTTGGTAGCCAAAGGATATGCCCAAGAGTATGGGGTAGATTATGATGAAACCTTTGCCCCCGTTGCTCGAATCACTAGTGTTCGAGCTCTTATTGCTATAGCCGCAGTTAAAAAATGGCCAATCTTTCAACTTGATGTCAAAAATGCCTTTTTGAATGGTAATTTAAATGAAGAAGTGTATATGGAACCACCTCCAGGTATGGATTTAAATGGAAAAATTTTGAAATTAAAAAAGGCTTTATATGGTCTTAAGCAAGCACCTAAAGCTTGGTATGATAGGTTTAGTAACGTATTAATAAATTTAGGATTTTCTTCTTGTTATACTGACACTGCTCTTTTTGTGAAAAGAACAGGTGACTCCATTATTGTGCTTCTGCTGTATGTTGATGATATGATCATCACTGGGAATGACAAAAAGGGAGTAAATGATGTTAAGTCTATGCTAAAAGATACCTTTGATATGTCTGACCTTGGTTATTTGCGATATTTTTTAGGAATTGAAGTGGCTTATTCCGAACGTGGATACATCTTATCTCAGATGAAGTTAGCTGCTGAAATTTGTACCAAATCAGGAATATCTGATGAAAAGAAAGTTGAGACTCCCGAAGTTATCAATGCGAAACTTAGACTTGAAGATGGTGTCCTTCTTGAAGATCCAACTCCCTACCGTCAATCTATGTCACACGGACTCGGCTCCAAGGTCGCCGCACCCGCGTCGACACGCACCGACACGGGTGCGGACACGGGTGCGGCTCGGACTCGGTCAACCCGACCCTGGGTGTGGTCAACGCACCCAGGGTCATTTTGGTCCATATTTTGGAAAAAAAAATTTTAAAATTTTATGGGCTACAGCTGTAAGGAAAAAAACCCATCACAACTAAAAAACCTGTACACTTTCAAGTTTTAAGTACAGAATGGGCACAACTCAAGTTTTTGTGGTTTTTTCCTGTATGAAGAAAGTGAATTATTACAGTGTATGAAGAAAGTGCCCAAAAGTGAATTATTCCTGTATGAAGAAAGTGTACAGAATGCCTTCACAACTCATCACCTGTCCCCTAATGGGCACAACTTTGACCGAGTCTTATATATATATATATATATATATATATATATATATATATATATATATATATATATATATATATATATATTTGTTAATATATATATATTTTAATATATATATAGCCGAGTCCCCGTGTCCAAAATTTTTGAAATTGCGCCGCACCCGTGTCGCACCCGCACCCATGTGACATAGCCGTCAATTAATTGGATCCCTCACTTATCTATCCATCACCCGTCCTGACATAGCCCATGCGGTTCATGCAGCGAGCCAGTTCCAGCACGCACCTACCACGGTTCATATGGCGGCCGTAATGAGAATTGTGCGATATATCAAAAATATCATCTCAAAGGGACTCTTCTTATCCTCTTCCTCATCTCTTGAATTGACTGCTTTTACTGATGCTGACTGGGGAGGCAATCCCAATGATCGTATCTCAATTACGGGTCTTTGTGTTTTTTTAGGTGAATCTCTCATCTCGTGGAGATGCAAAAAGCAGCAGAAGGTCTCCTTATCATCTACTGAAGCTGAGTATCGGGCTATGGCGATGACAACTATGAAAATCATATGGCTCAAAAGTCTCCTTGTTGACATGGGCGTCCTCATTTCCACTCCTACCAAGCTCTGCTGTGATAACAAAAGTGCGATATACATTGCCAACAATCACACCTTTCATGAACAGACAAAGCATATCGAGATGGATTGCCATTATGTTCGAGACGAATATCTCAGAGGGACTATCTCATTACCATATGTTACTTCAGAACATCAGCTAGCTGACTTCTTCACCAAAGCGCTTCCAACTCCACGATTTATGTTCCTCCTTAGCAAACTTTCGGTCTTCTCCCCGTAAAGTTTGAGGGGGCGTGTTAATATATATATATATATATATATATATATATATATATATATATATATATATATATATATATATATATATATATATATATATATATACTTATATATATACATCCGTATATATATAAGTATATATATACATATATGTATATATATACTATTTCTCATTTAGATAAATACCCGATAGGGGTATTCTTGTAAAACCACATATGTATCTTTTTTCCTTTTTCTATTTTTCTTTTTTTCCCTTTTTCCCTTTTTCTTTTTTCTTTATTTTTCCTTTTTGTAATGACCACAAGGGGGCCCCACACTTGTAGTCGTTGGGGCTCCAACGGTCATATTTTTGACTGTTGGGGCTCTCAACGACTACAAGGGAGCCCCCCTTGTGGTTCCTTTTAGTGCTTCCCTCCTCTATAAATAGAGGAGGTCTTCCCCTCTTAAATGTATGGGTTTTTACACCCTTCTCTTCTTTTCTTCAATAAATCCAACTTATGACTTTTAGTCATTTTCTATATTTGAGAGTTTTGTGTGTGCACATTCGGTGTTTGTGTTCTTGGCTCTAGTAGTCACTCTTAAAGAGTGACCCTTTTGCTCTATTGGTGCTTCCGCCTCTTTTCATTACAATATATATATATATTCTGTATATTACAAAATACCTGATAGGGGTAGTTTTGTAAATTCACATAGTTGTTTTAGAAAACAACTATTTTTCAGTTTTCATTAAAATGTATTTTTCCTTTTTATTTTTTCCTTTTATTTTTTGTATTTTTTAAATAACAAAAAGGGGCTCCAACATAGAGTCGTTGGAGCCCCCAACGGTCACAAATGTGACCGTTGGGGGCTCCCAACGACTCCATGGGAGCCCCCTTTTGGGCTCCCCTTTTGAGGCATTTTGCCTCCTCTTCTCTCCTCTCCCTTTTGTATAAATAGGGGTGATCCACTTGTATATTTTCATTCTTGAGAGCTTTCTCTCTTCTCAATAAGAGGCTTTTTACATTGTTGCCTTCTTAAAGGCTTGTGCTTGTATTGTCCCTTTGTGGACTTGTGATATTGTCTCTTTTATTCATTGTTGTAAGTGCTTGTATGCACTCTTTTTATTTCCGCAATATCTCATTACAGCGATCTTTATGACGGAGTAAACAATCACTCAGCATTTTTTAGCCAAAGAACTGAAAACTAAAAATATCGATATTCTAACGAAAAACAATAGTTTTCTTCAAAAGGATGTGAGTTCACTCAAGTAAGACAAACCATAAATCGAGAAAATAATTCAGCTCCAAAGAAGCAGTTTAATGGTCAAGCAGGAAATCAAATCCAAGCAAAAAATAAAGAGAAAGGCGTGATCTATCAAATTTTCTTTAAGCCAAATCATAGCTATATCAATTTGTGGCATCACTTCAATTAGGCATTTCAAGTAGAAGATGTCCCTCAAGCGCTTGCAGCCCTAAAACTCTTTGTTGGTCAAGATAATGTGTGGTTTCCAGATACAGGAACGACTGCCCATGTGACTTCAGATGCAGGTAAACTTGACAATCTTAATAAGTATTATGGTCCGAAAAAAATCATGATTGGTGATAGATCTAAACTTGCTATTACTCACACTAGGACGACAAATATAAAAGTTGGAAGCAAAAAATTGATACTAGAGAATGTTCTTGTTGTTCTTGAGATTAAGAAAAACTTGATTTCGGTTAGTCAATTAACGTCTGACATGCCTTATTCCTTTGAGTTCTCGTATAACTTTTTTTTAGTGAAGGATCAAGCCAGCAACAAAGTGGTGGTGACGGGCAATAGAATCAATGGTCTGTATGAAGTCATGCCGGAGAATAAGCAAGTCTACTATTCTACATGATTCTGATCTGTTAGCAAGGATGTTTGGCATGCAAGATTCAACCATCCCAATATGCAGCTAGTTAAAAATTATTCTATTGAGGTAACCGCACAGAATAAATCTTCTTCAATATGCCCGAGTTGTCAAATGGGCAAAATGTGTAGGCTATCGTTTCTTTATATTGATGAACATTGTTCAAAATCATTTGATAAGATTCATTGTGATTTGTGGGGGGCGGCACCCATATCTTCCTTTCAACAATTCAAGTTTTATGCTATATTTGTTGATGAATATTCAAGAATCAGGTGGTTTTATTCATTAAAAGCCAAATCTGAGCTCACAGAAAAATTTATTGAATTTTACAATTTGGTGATTTCTCAGTTTGAGAAAAAAATCAAAGTTTTTCAAACCGATGAATGAGGAGAATTCAATAGCCACGTGTTGGAAAAAATTTTGAAAGAAAAATGTATTAAACATGTTAAAGTCTGCCCAAAAATGCCCGAGAAAAATGGAATGGCAGAGCGTGAACATCACTTTATTACTGAACTGGGATTAACTAAGATTTTTCATAGTAATATTCCAACATGTTTTTGGGTAGAAGCATTCTCCACGGTTGTGTGGCTGATTAATAGACTTCCTTCTCCAAGTATTCACATGAAGTCGTCACTTGAGTTACAAACAGTCAGACTTTTCTTGCCTTAAATCTTTTGGCTATAGATGTTTTCCATATATTAGAGACTACAACAAAAATAAAAAAAGTTTGAGCCACGATCCTTACCATGTGTATTTCTGAGATATAGTGAATTTCATAAGGGGTTCAGATGCTTTTATCCTCCTACTGACCGTGTTTTTATATCTAGAGATTCTATACATGTGTTTGATGAGCACGTTTTTTCATATAAAGCTCCTAGTAAATTGTTTGCCTCTATAACTAACAATGAAGAATTAGTGAGTTTTATTTATTCGAATTATTGTCATCAACCTGACAATGTTATGCAAAGGAGTTGTGTTAATGATGATTGCAAAACTAGTGACCTTCAAGATAATGCTTCCAATTTTCCTAATAAGAGTCAAAATGATCAGCAAACCCTTGATGACCACGAGAATCATGAAAATCCGGTTTCTCTTGAACCTGATATTCAAATTGAAGAAAGTGTTATTCCATTTGAAAACTCAAATGTTGCTGGGACAGATGCTCAGAACATCTATCATATGGTCACATGGTCAAAAGAAGGAATAGTCAACCCAAATCCAATATATTTTTTAGCTCTAACTATGCTCGTGGAACCAAAAACAGTTAATGAAGCATTGAAGAGTTCTGGCTGGCATCAAGCTATGGAAGAAGAATTTTTAGCATTAGAACATAATGATACGTGGGTTTTGGTTTCTTGCACGCCCAATATGAATGTCATTAGAAGCAGATGGGTTTCTAAGACAAAAATTAAAAGTGATGGAAGCGTAGAACGCTTTAAAGTTCGCTTGGTGGCTAAAGGATTCAGTCAAATACCTGGAGTTGATTTTGCAGAAACTTTCTCTCCTGTTATAAAACCTCCATCAATTAGAATTGTTTTAACAGTTGCTCCTGCCTATAATTGGGATATCAGGAAGTTAGATGTAAAGAATGCCTTTTTACATAGGTTTCTGAGTCAAGATGTCTATATTGATCAACTACCCGGGTACAGAGATGAAAATAAACCCGACTTTGTGCACAAATAGAATAGAGCCTTATATGGCTTGAAACAAGCTCCACGAGATTGGTATAACAGGTTTGGTGCATTCTTATTCTCTATGGGTTTTTATTCTAGCGTTGTTGATTCATTTTTATTTATTTATCAAAGTAATCATGAGATAGTGCTTCTTCTGCTTTATGTAGATGATATAATTATCAGAGGAAATGATCTCACTATGATAAATGATTTTGTTACCAAAGTTAGTAATGAGTTTGCTATGAAAGATTTTGGCTATCTCCACTACTTTCTGAGAAAAGAGGTTCATCGCTTCGCTCAAGGCTTATTTCTGAATAAAAAACGGTATGCTTATGCCCTATTGGATCGAGCTCATATGCTAGGAGACAAACCGATCTCCACTCCCATAGTATCTAACATTTGCCTCACCAAAGAAAGTGAAAGATTATTCTATGACTGTACTCTGTATTAAAGTCTGATTGGAGGATTACATTATTTCACATTCACTAGACCAGACATCTCAATGAGTGTAAATTACGTTAGTCAATTCATGCAAAGTCTCACTGAATTTCACTTTCAAATGGTAAAAAGAATTTTATGATATGTTCATAGAACTATCGAGTATGGAACACTATTATTAGCTAACACTCCAATTCAATTATATGTTTTTTCTGATGCGGACTGAGCCGATTGTCCTCTTACCAGAAGATCTATCACAGGTTTTTGCATATTCCTCGACGTCAATTGCATATCATGGAGTGCTAAGAAATAACATACAGTGGCTCATTCAAGTATTGAAGCCGAATACAAAGCAATGGCGTCAACAACAGCAAAACTTACATGATTGTCGCTTATTCTTCGGGACATTGGGATATATTTATCTGAACCACCTATTCTATTTTGTGATAATCTTTCAGCTCTTCAAGTAATTATCAAACCGACATTTCATTCTCATACTAAGCATGTTGAAATTGACTTCCACTTTGTTCAGGAAAGGGTAGCTCGTGGCAGTCTTATCACCAAATTTGTCCCTTTCTCTTAACACGTAGTTGATATCTTAACCAAGGCAAATGGAGGTTTAGGATAATGCTAATCACATTAAGGATAATAACAAAGAGAGAGAGAGAGTTTGGATACGATTGAAATTCTTAATTTTAAAATGGAAAACTATATGAAGAACCTTGATAATGGAACCTACTCAAGTCGGGGAATTGAGTAGAGAGCTTCAACAGTGGATGTAGGTGATCCCAACGTCTTGTGTGAAGTTATTTATTTTCTGTCAAGTTCTTTTTGTTTTCAAGGCTCTATGGTCTAATGATTTCTAAATAACTAATGAGTATTGAGAGGGCTTGTTCTGTAAACTAAGCTGGGATGTATCTGAATAACATTTCAGTAATTTGTATAACCTAAAATCATGTACTGCACTAAGCATCATCAAAAGAAAAACGAAATCCAACCAACTTTTTCTCTTTTTCTGATCTTGGTACTCGAGGATCCTTTCATTCTCGCCAATTGGTCGTGGATTGCTTCCATCGAGCTCCAGAAAAGACGCAGGAGGTTTGGCAACGGTCTGATTCGTCGCATTCAGAGGGGTTCTAAGAGGCAATGGGCTCTCAGGGTGGTGAATTCTTGGATACCCACTTGAATGTTCGTGAAATCGAGGGCTCTGACGGAGATGGTGGTGGTAGAGATTTGATGTGAGCAAGATGTAGCAGAGAATGAAGAGGGAGGAGAGCAGAGCGAGGCTCGCGGGTATCGAGTAAAGGCTTCTCAAAGGCTCGGGCATCCTTCTAACTTGCCATGAGATGCAAGTGAATCTTGGAAAAGGAAAAAGAAGCCATGGTTTTGTTGAGATTTTTTTTTCTTTCACTTTATGGAAAATCCAGGAAGAGAGGGAGAGAAAGAGAGAGACTGAAATAGACGTGTTTAGAAGATTCAAACCACCATTTACGGTAAGTTTCGACGATTAGGAGGAGATTTTTCTACCGCGTTCGGAAGTGAGAATAAGTTTCATATGAAAATTTATCTTTTGTTTGTATAACGCGGAGAGAGAGAGAGGATTGTCATATGAAAAGTTTTTCCATCTCTAGAAATGGAGAAAATTTTCATATGAAACATTTTAAAATATATATATGATAAAAATTTCCTTTTGTTTGAAAATAAGTAGAAAAAACTTTTTTTCTTTTTCACTCAATTTTCCTATCATTTTCCCATTTCCAAACAAGCTTAAGTTCTTTAGTTTAAGAATAAAGACTAGGATCCACAGTTTCAGGGATGGATAAGTTTTGCAGATTCACTTCCCGTTTGGGCAGTAACTTTCTTAATTTTTTTATTGGTTTGAAAGTTGGTATGGAAGTTTATAGTAATTTTTAATTAACTTGACCACAAGGGCTCCCCTCATCTGGTTGAGGGTGACTTGTCCAATATCATCAAATTGATGGGACTTCACAAGTTCAAAACCCACAGGTAGCATCCCTATCATAAGGTCTCAGCTGGGTGTATTCTCGGTGGGCAGAAGGGACCTCAAGGGTTTTACCAACAGAAGGCATGCAGTTGGTGATAAGGAGTTTTTTTCTTGCACTTTCTAAAATATTATATTTAATTAACTGTGGCATTGGCACCACTTAACGAAACTTTCCAAAAGCTTTTAGTGTTTGACAACAAAAAAGTAGGCGGGCTGGTGTGAATGTCACCGAGTGCCACAAGTTCAAAACCCATGGGTGCCGTCCCTTACTGCAAGGTGAAAGCTCGGCGTACTCCCTGGTAGGCAGGGGGCGCCTCAAGGGTTAGGCATTATTAAATCCCACACGATCGGTTCATGCCTTATCAGATTTTGATTCCGATTCAAAGTTGGATATAAAAAGGTAAGACGAAATCCAGATCCAATAAGCTAATCAGATATGTTTTATATGTAACAGGTTGAATTACTCCTCCCGTTCAGATTCAGATTCAAAGTTGCATACCAAATCCAAATCCGATTATTAATCTACTTTGTTTGCCAAATTTGACTAATTGGATTTAGATTTGTTTGGATATCATATCCAAACCTGACCTGTAGACACCCTTATTTGGGTTTATAATAAGTCGGGTAGATACCAAGTCAAGCAGGCTTTTAACAAGTGGAACTACCCTTGGTTGAATGTAAATTGGGTTTGGCTTATAACGATCTGGATTCGAATCAATTTGGATAAATTAGTCTGGGTTTAGGTTTGATGTACTTCTGCCGAATTAATCAATGGGGTTGACTCAAAACAGGGGTGTCAACGGGTCAGGTTTGGTTCGGACCCAGGTGAAACCAGACCTGGCCCCGATTTTTGGATATGGTATTGGGTCCAGATCCGAGTGTAATCAGATCCATTATAAGAGAAACCATAACCAGACCCAATAAGAACTACATGAACCAGACCCGAGTCATACCCGGTAAAACTAAATTTTATCATTTTTACATTGAAAAATCATGGGTTTTAATCAAAACTTGGGTCGGGGCCCAGTCTGGTGTAAAATTTTACAAACTATACCCAGGTTTTTGTATTAATCAGAGCTTCGGATCCAGACCCGGATCTTATCAGTTCTTGGATCATTTGATTCAGATGCATGGATATGTTTTTATAAGGTTTCAAAAATCAACCAACTACAATTTCATATATTTTTAAAGCTCCAAATACTATTTTTTTCATTCAAAATGCATGATCCAAGTGTCTATTTCTAGTAAATCAATCATGCTGAACACATCTGTAAAGTTAGAATTTGGAAAAAACACCAAAAATCTGATAAAACGTTTCTTATTGGGTAGGTTTTTATTTTCCCTCTTTGTAGATAGTATAAAACACGGAGAGAAATTATATATTTTTTCCTTTTTAGATTGACTCTTTCCTTCACACTTTTTGTAGCCCAAGCCCCAATCACACCATCAACAGAAAGCATCAAACAGATATTAGTTACTTTCAGATAATTAAGGAGAAGACCCCTACTGGTCATTGCCTCAGAACAAGCATCTAAGATAATCAATGACTGCAGTCAGTTTAAAAGGAAAACAAAACAGAGTTGGTTATTGCCACGCAAATGCATCAACATGGCTTCGTTGGTTCAACCTTCATGCTGTATTTATCCAACGTGGTCATCACCATAGACGTTCATTCCTCAAGATCCAATGGCCTGAAGTACTTTGCATCCATCAAGTATGTGCCTATAGCAAGTCTGACTGCCCATACATCTTTAGGTTTCCTTGCAACAATTCTGTTCATGCAAACATTAATGCTCCGGTTAACTGGTAAAAACATAAATTACACTTTGTCTTAGCCAAGAGGCTAAAAGGGGAAATCAATTATCATGTTAACCAGATATTACCAACTTGCAAATGGAATCTGAAGCACCATATTACAGTTGCAGAAGGCCGAAAAATACCATAGAAATACATGTTAGCTAACTAGCCAAGTGCAGTTTTAAGAGCGCATAATCACTTGGCAATATCTGATAAGTGCAGAAACATACCTCCCAACATCACCAGGCTTAATCTGTCCTGTGTTCATTTTAAGTGAAGGCATAGAATCTGCTGTTTTCAGTGCAGATGGAGCCTCTGTGATGATAATTGGTGATCCAATAACCAGTGAAGATGTAGAATTTTGCAGAACGGTGCCTTCCTTCTTAGATTCATCGCTTGCCGATTGAGGAGTCGACGATTCGCACTTCAAGATTAGTCGGGAAGTTCGATTACGAGGTGTCAAATAGCTTAGTTGCAAGGAAGAAAAATGGAACCTAGAGGAGGAGGAAGAAGAAGGAATAGTTGGTAAAGTAAGAGCTCTGGCCATGGATGGATATGGAACAAGCCTTATTGGGTGGTTCCTATTACATGGTCTTATGTCTGCTTTGCATCATCCTATCCTCAGACATTGAAACCAATGAAAGGCAAATATGCTAAATAAAAATCATAATGGGGACCCACCCCTTTGGTCCCATGCCTTTGTATATGAACAAATAAAACGAAGAAGCTGTTAATTTTTCTTCAAAGGGCCGTTTGTCACACTCTAGTTCAAGGAAAGCCACTTTCTCTTGAAAGGGATGCTCAAAGATGGAAACTACTTTTACCATGGGAGAAGTATGAACCCATTTCTTGATAGGAAAGAACTTTGCATTTACGATGTAGGTCCCACCACATATTTTCGTGGACATGTTTGTTTCACCTCTCTTTAGCAAAGAGCGCCTCTTTCGTAGGAAAGGGCATGAAACAAACACCCTGGCCTGTTTTTTTTTTCAATAAGAGAAAGCCTTCTCCCTGTCTCTAGCAGGAAAAATATTTATGACAGTGGCCGGTCCCAAAGGAAAATGTGGGGCCCACTGGTGGGCTGGGCTGGCCATTCTTTCAATGTGCCGCATTCCATGAAAAAATGGCCTTTTTTTTCAAAAATAAGTGTAAAACCCGACTCGGGTGGACTCGAGCTCACCCACCATGTTGTTTCTAAACTAGGATGGACTCAACCGGTTTGGGTCTGGCCGTTCTTAGTCCGGATCCAATTTGAACTGGACCTGCTCTAGATCCAGATTGACTGGTCAAGATAAGTTTGGATCAGTCTTAGACCCATATCAGAATTGGGTCTGAATTTGGTCAGACGGCTCTAGATCCAATCAGACAATTCTAGATCCAGTTAGAATATTCTAGATCCATTTAGATCATTCTGAATCTAGTTTGACTATTCTGGATTCAGATAGGTAATGGATCTAGATCGAAGCAGACAGAGATTGGATCCAGATCAGAATTGAATTCGGATCGGATCGTAAGATAGTCTCGAGTTGTCCCAAAATCCGAAATGACCAAAATATTTATTTGGATACTCGAGATCCATTTCAGTAAGATGGACATATCTTTGCACCTCGAACTCATAATCGAGTGAGGTTTGGTGCGTTGGACTTGTATTGAAGAGGGGAATCTCTTGGTCCATGAAATTTAGTCAAATTAGTAATGCAGAAATTGAGGTTTCTTGAGTGAATTCGAGAGGGGTATTTTGGTAATTTTGTAATAGGTTTTATCAATTAATTCAACTATATTGGTTTAATAATCAGATCACACTGTGATAACTTCATGAGACTCGATTGCGGTGAGAATACAACATTCACACTAAAGGTAAGGGATATTATAAGTAATCTTCGATGTAAATAAACATTTCACGTTGCTTGTTACTGTAATGTTATAAATGATTAGCATAATTATTTTGGGGGAGATCATGACATGCATAAACTTCCATGCTTGACATTATGAGTTGATTTATATACACACGTTATAGTGATATGCTTGTTAGTTGTGATATGTCATGCATGATAGAAAGAAATTGTATTTCAATTGCATGTCTATATGATCTTTAATATCATGCATTGTGATGAGACTAAGTTTAGATTAGAGTCTCATTTAGTTCATTCATATTGTATGAATGGAAATTTTGAGATCAGCATGCATGACTCCTTAAATCCCGAAAGTGGTGACCTGTGGTAAGGGCTACCTGGTTCGCGGTCATAGTGCAGCCACCACAGAGAGTGGGACGCCGGTGATTTAACGATACAGAGACACTACATCATTGCATGCTAAGTGAGAGAGGTGTGAGACCTAACGTCATCATAAGAATAAAAATGAGATTTTTTGTGATCAGTCATGACATCACTCATGAGAGACCGAGTGAATAATGAGTTTGAGAATGTCGGTAAATGTGTAAACTTAGTTATGACTTAGGATTTCACTCACACTGATTTGGGACTCTGAAGGACCATGGATGGTTGAAAACCATCATGGTTAGGATGTAGCATAAACCATACCGAGATTGAGACCTTGACCTCCCGGCTAGCTACCGGTGGGGTCCCCGTGGTGGTTCACTACAGTGCCTGGTGGTTCGAGGACCACTGGGAGTGTATGGTTCATTGTCTGGCCAACATGTAGAATTGGGGTGTTTTACGGGGTTGTTACGCTCATAGACGGCTATGACCGGTATAACCAACATAGTGATAGTTGTGTGAAAGAGAGCATTCGAGATTTTTAATGGAGATAATTAAAATATAAAAACATGTGTGGTATGTCGAAAGTTAAACTAAGATTAGAGGCTTAAAACTCACTACAATTGTAAGTTAATTGTTTATTTACTTATAATTATT